>NW_009718630.1:0-4341 GCF_000703405.1 Apaloderma vittatum | reverse complement strand
GAAAGAGGTTGGCTGAGAAAGGTGTGTTGGGAAGCCCAGAGCAAACTCGTGCTAACAACAGCTGTATGACAAACAAAACAAAAAAAAAGCTGCATAGTGATGACTGCATTTTAAGAAACAGGGTCAACATCATTAAAACTATTCCTTGTTCTCTTACGACCGACTGAACTGTTGCTTTAACTGTTAGGAGTGCAGACATGAGCTGTAGTGTTTGTCATGAAGTGGCTGCTCAATGCCCCCAAAGAATAATGCAGCTGGAAAAATTTTTGTCCAAAGTCCCAGCTGGACAGAAATGTGCAGGGGAGGCATGACCTGATATGACCAGAACTGGATGCCTGGGAGACGCACTGCCCATTGAGAAGCAAAGCAGCTGGCTCTGGGAACACTGGATCTGGGTTAAAACTTGGTGAAATTGGGTCCAGCCGTAAGGACTCGCTCCTGCAGGGACCTGAGGTCAGGGTGCTCCAGGTGTGCAGGTCTTTTCCCTGGGAGCCTGGGGGCAGCAGCTCTGGAGAAACTGAGGTAAGATCCCTGTTGCATCACTTCACTGCTGGAGATTCAGGAAATGACACCAGATATGGGGAGCATCCAACTGAATGCAGAGCACTGGAGGATCCTGCTCGGGATCCTCGGCTGAAGTCCAGCTGAGGAGGTCACAGAGGTGCAAGGCTGAGGGCTGCAGATTGGGATTTGCTCTGGTCCAGCCTGTAAGTAAGTTTATTCTGTACAGATCGAAACACTTGTTTTCCCCCACCCCTTCCTCAGTCCAAGATCAGACACTTCAGGTTCAGCTCTGGAGAAATTTTGCTAATGGACTACTTTTGGTCTACTCTGGTTTTAAGTCTTCCAAAATTGTATTCACTTAAACATGCCTTTTAAATTTACTTATTTCCTCTCTTTTCTTATCAGCTACTAGGAGGCTATATTTAAACCTTGGGTACATCATTAGCTCTTTGGCAATATTTAAATTCATATGTGTGTGGTCTGGAAAATGAAAAGTAAGGTTAATTGTTTGATTGATTCAATCAAGCAGATCTAAACTCAGACCTGCGCCATCTCACAGGGAGGGTGTTTTTTGTTTGCATCACCTAGACAACCCTCCCTCAAGTATCACCAGTGTAGGCCTTTGACATCAGCAAAAGTGCTATCTCCACGATTCCCCTATCTGCATGTCACCACCCTCTCGATCTCAAGGGCAGGAGCTGGCAGGCTGCCTGCTGCCCTCAGTAGGTAACCCCATGCAGCAGGCGTGACTCCCAATCCTTCAACGTCACCTCTGAGTCAGCAGTGACCCCACGATTAGCACTTGGGAAAGGAGGACCTTGCACCATTTGCTTCGCATAGTGGTTTCCAGATGACTCACAAGCGGCGTGAGCTGGCACGGCTCAGTTGGAAACTTTATGGGAGCAGTGCTACACACCCCGTGCTTGGCTACATAGGTTGGCCAGAGCAAGAGTTAAAGACAGCCCTGGGCGGTGTAGGTCAGTCAGCAGCCACCAGTCAGCCATCCAGGGTCCCATGGGAAGGCTGAGCCTGGGTCTTCCATGACGGGAGTCCCTCTGACATCCATCTCTTTTTGATAGGATGGGGTCTCTATCGGATGCTTCAAGTTTTACAAAAAAAGTCTAGCCACCTTTGAAGTCCAAGAAGAGAATGCTTCTTGACTGAAGGGAGGGAAAAGTAAAAAAAAAAAAAAAAGCTCATGGTAGCAAAAATGATGAAGAAGAGAGACCAAGAGTGATGCACAGAGTGCAGGTTGGGGATTCAGTCAGTCCAGTGCATGGGCAATGGGATACCTGCCATCGAAAAGGCAGCACATGCACCTGCACACTGCCCCTGTAGCAAGAGAGCCATAAACCAAAACGCAAAAGAGGAAGCAGCCAAAATAGATGTCTTGCCCCTGAACAGCGGTGCTGGGCTTCTCTCTGATGGACTCAAGCCCAGTGCATCGCTTCTGGCAAACCTTCCAAATAAAGCAGCCCCTTCACTCGTGTGAGCTGCAATCCATCCAGCACCAGCTTGTTGAACTAATAGTATGATTTTCACTTTCTAATTATAACCTTGCTAACTAAGACGAGAAAATAATACATAGGCACAGTCTATAATTCCTGAGGTTAATGGGGAATTTGCAGACCTGGCATCTAGGCATTGCTGACCCTCTGTTGGAGGAGAGGATCCATTGAGGAATTAGTTTACTAAGGCATTGATTACAGGGTCAGCACAATAATTTGTTACAATTTGTTACCTACTCCTGATGTGCTCAACAGTGATTCGAGACGTATTTGGGGTAAGAAACCTTAATACATGTTACAGGAGTAACTCCAGATCTGGCTGGCTGGAAATAGCTTATCATTTGAGCCCTCTCTTGCATACAGGAGTTTCTTAGGCACTTGCAATAATCTTTCTCCAACAATCTCTCCTTCTGACCCACAGATCTTTTATTTGCAGGTTGACTGCAGCACCAGTTAGCAGCTCCTGCCTGTTTATTTTTCTGCTCATTCCTGAAGATGACACATAGTCACTCTGCTCTTCTCTTCCTCTGTGTGATGCTGAGCTTGATTGTAGAGGTGTGGACTTGGAGCAGCTTCAGCCACCAGAGAATTTTACAGCATGGCAACCTGAATCACCTGGACAACTGGCCTGTTTCATTTTCTGTCTTTCAAAACTCCTATGCTCCTCAGACTGTGGGACATAGCTTGCTGGGAAGCACTGGCAGGGATCTACCTGGAGGTTGACCTTGAACTCCTCATCATAGGAAGAAGAGGATCCCCCCTGCCTCTCAGATACCAAGGGCTGCAAAGGTGTATGTGATAGAGATGGGGAGTGATTTTTCAGACACTGAGACCCTGAGGGAAATCACCACTCAGTCCTCTGCCTCAGGGCACTGACAATACCTCCTACTCTTGTCAGTGCCCTGCTGTTCCTGCAAGGAAGACTCACAGCTGTTGCTCAGGAGAACTCCAGCCCGGCAAGCTGGCAGCAGCCGTGTTTGTCAGCTCTGGCAGCCCTTGATTCTGCAGCCGTGCATCCAGCTGTGCTCATAGCTGAGCTCCCTTGGAGCTCCCTCCTCAGTCAAATCTGCTCATTGTGGCATGGCTATTGTTCTGCACTTGCAGGGGTTTTATTTTGTTTCCTAGGGCTCAGGGGAGCACTAAGGATTGACATTTTACTTGGCATATTGTGCTGCTACCAGCCAGTCAGCCTTTGACAGACAAGCATTGGCAAATCTCGCGCTGCTGCTGCAAGATCCACTCTTGCTCTTCTCTATTATTATTACAGCAAACAACCAGAGACACCCTAATTCCTCTTGTGCACCTTTAGGCTACAGCTTCTCAGCTTTTCACCCCAATAGGCCTTGCCAATTGGTAACTATAGGCTGGCAGCAGATTGAGTTGCCCTTTAATTTGTCTGGAGATGCCGCTCGGCAACATGAGTTCTGGAGACCCTCAGAGGCTGAGCACAACTCGACACAGCTAACACTGTCCAGCGTGTGACAGGCTGGGCCATGGGCACACCAAAAAAGCCAAGAGCAAAGCCAGATGGTGTGCATCCCTGCTGCAGCACCTCTGGCCTCAGGAGAGGAGAACCTTGATAGGATATATAAATCAGGGGAGAGAGGAACAGACAAATTCATAGAGTCTGTTATCTGACCACATTCCCACTGGGGAAGGTGGTGTGTGTGAGGGCTCACAGTCCAACAGATGCTGTAATGTAAGATAGTTGGATCCCCAGGTTGGGAGAAGAGGTGTCAGAGGATGGTTGAGGCAGCCTGACATGACCACCTAAGGCCATCCAAAAGGCTGACATTTTATTTCATTTTTATATTTATGCGTTATTGCCTGCCTTTATTTCTCTGCTGCCAGTCAAAGTCAAAATGCCATATATTTCATGAGAAACTAACACTCGTTAGAGCACTGGCACCACAGCAGCAAGCATCTGGCCAAGGAGGGTTTGCTGAGGGCTGCTGCCCTGCTGTGCTTCTCCCACATGGAGAAAACCAACGGAGTGTTTGCTTTGCACCACAGAGATGCCCTGGGCAGAGTGAAACATGGGTGAGTCTGACCATCTTCCACTTACATGGTGCCTTCTTGCAGCTTTTCAGGAAAGGAAGGCAGAAAGCAAAGTCTCTTTCTTCTGCCTTTACATTCTTGGCTATTGAGGAGTGGAACATCTCCCTTACAAGGAAGGGCTGAAGGAGCTGGGTCTCTTTAGCTTGGAGAAGAGGAGGCTGAGGGGTCACCTCATAAATTTATATAAATATGTCAAGGGGGAGTGTCAGGAGGACAGAGCCAGGCTCTTCTCAGCTCTTCTCAGTCTTATTTAATGTCTTTATCAATGACC
>NW_009718629.1:0-5307 GCF_000703405.1 Apaloderma vittatum | reverse complement strand
TATGTGGCTTTGGTTAGACAGTCTTACACAATCAACATAAGCTTCACTGTTAGTCATACACAGAAAATACATATCAGTACAACAGGTAACATTGAAAACAGTTACATTTTCCCAGAATTGCTCTGCTGTAAGCATAATGACCTTCAATTGTCCCGCCATGGCTTCACCCATCGGCTTGGAACCCATCGCGGGCCTTCGTCTGTTAAAACACAAGCATAACCTCGACCAGTCATTTTTACTTCTGCTGGACCCTTCCATTCCCCAGTTTTCACATCCCGGTATTGTACTTTCACTGAATGGCCTTGTTGCAGTCCCGACTGCTACGACATATGATGTATCACAATTGGAGGAGACTCTCGATTTTCCGTTAATCTTAAATAGTTCAGTACATAAATCGCTTTTGCAAGACGTTCCAAAGGGGATACCAAATCTCCCCCTTTTTGTTTTTGCAAAAGTGATTTCAAGGTCATGTGCGCTCTTTCTACGATAGCTTGCCCTGTGGGAGAATGAGGAATACCTGTAATACGACGGATACCCCATATTTGACAAAAGCGAACAAATGATTGGGAAACATATGCAGGGGCATTATCTGTCTTGATTTCCAATGGAATTCCCAACGCAGCAATGGCAGCATGCATATGTTTCACCACGTGTTTGGCCGTCTCACCTGTTTGAGCTGTTGCCCAGATCGCATGTGAATAGGTATCAATAGAAACATGAACATATTTTAAACGCCCAAATTCTGATATATGGGTAACATCCATTTGCCATAATTGCAATGCTCCCAAGCCTCGTGGATTGACTCCTAATCCAAGGCCAAACCCTGACTGCTGACAAGCTGGACAAGATTGTACGATCCCTCGTGCATCATTCAAGCGCAAATTAAACTGTTTTGCCAAAACCTTTGCAGATTGGTGGAAAAACTCATGTGATAAACAGGCTTGTTTAAACAAGTTAACAGGTGGATTAGTTTTTGCTAAGGCTACTAGTTGGTCAGCCCTATTATTCCCTATGGACAGTCCTTGGGCAAATTGATGACTACGAATGTGAGTCACAAAATACTGTACCTTACGCTGTTCTAATAAAAACAACAACTGTGTCAACAACATATACAAAACTGCATGTTTCACTTCCTTAACCATAGATCTTTCCAATCTTCGGACTGTTCCAATCACATATAATGAGTCTGAAACTACATTGATCGGTGTCTCAGGCCAATTTTGAAAGACCCATAACACGGCTCGTAGTTCCAATGTCTGCAAAGAATCTCCTACCTGACCATTCAAAACTTTACAGCTCCATTGTCCATCATTACACCACGTAATGGCAGCTCGTTTAGACTTTTTTCCCGCATCAGTAAATACTGTCAGTCCGTCCACAGGTACTTCTGATAGTTGAGGTTTCTCTTCAAAATGCTGTCCTTGTAACAATGGTAACAACTTTGATGATGGATAATGGTTAGTTACTTCTCCTGTGAAGTCAGCTAATGCAGTTTGAATGAGTTCTGAATTGGCCATAAGCCACTCAAAGTATTGTTGAGCAATTGGTACAAACACTGTAGCGGGATCATAACCAGACAGCTCTACAATTCATTTTCTGCCTTTTATAATCATGTTAGCTAACAGCTCAATTCGCGAACACACTGTATTCCGAGGTTGATAAGACAAAAACAACCATTCTAAAATATTCAATTTGTTATCCGGTAGTTGAATAATCAAGCCTAACATGTGTTTTCTGACAGGTGTTGAATTGACAATTAACAACATCAGTGGTAACTCAGAAACTCTTCTCTGTACGCTGGCTGTCAACACTTTATCCATAATGTTTTCTAAAGCTAACTTCTGCTCTACTGACAGTTCTCGTTTTTCATCAGCTTTGACACTAGTTCCCAATAGTGGCATTAAAGGCGCTAAATCGTCATTTGTAATTCCTACAACAGGTCTCACCCATTGTATATCTCCCATCAACTTCTGTGCATCTGCTAATGTTTTAATGTCTGTTTTCAGCTGAATTTTTTGAGGACGCACTATACTTTCTGTAATTGTCCAACCCAAATATTGCCATGGCTTTTGGCACTGCACCTTTTCTGGAGCTATTTTTAAGCCTTTTTGTTGCAATATTACTGCTAACTCTGACAAAAGCTCTTTGTTGTTAATGCTTTCTCCTGCAATCAAAATGTCGTCCATATAATGATACACTAACAATGATGTATATTTTTGTCTAAAAGGTTGAAGTGCCCAAGCCACAAAAGTCTGACACAGGGTTGGAGAATTTTTCATGCCTTGTGGTAACACTACCCATTGATATCTCTTTGCAGGTTCTTGTTTATTTATTGATGGTACTGTAAAAGCAAACTTTTCTGCATCGTCATGGTGAAGTGGGATAGTAAAAAAGCAATCTTTTAAGTCTATTACCAATAGATCCCACTTCTCGGGAATCATTACAGGTGATGGTAACCCTGGTTGTAATGCGCCCATATCTTGCATTACTGCGTTTACTGCCCGCAGATCATGTAACAATCTCCATTTTCCTGATTTCTTAGGGATAGTAAATATTGGTGTATTCCAAGGACTTGTGGATGGGACAATGTGACCCGCTTCCAATTGTACTGCTACCAACTGATTAACAATTTGCAGCCTCTCTTGTTTCAGCGGCCATTGGTTCACCCACACTGGAGTTGTTGTCTTCCAAATGAGTTTTAAGATCGGCTGCTCACCCATGGCCGCTCCTAAAAAGGCTGAGTCACCAATCGTGCCCCCATTTGAGACAAAACATCACGTCCTATCAAGGCAATAGGTAAATGCATTACATAGGGTCGCGTGGTCACCTTTGTACCATCTTTAAATTGCAACGACATTACCGATTTGCTGATCATAGTATTCTGGGAACCCCCAACTCCTACAACATTAGTGGCTGCTGGAACCAATTCCCAATTTTGAGGCCACTTTCCCATAGGAATAATGGTAACATCTGCTCCTGTATCCACCAGCATTGACAATATTACAAATTGTCCATTCGGATGCTGCACAGTGACGTTCTCTTCAGGTTTTCCTTTAGTGATGTCAAGGGCCAACATTACATTAGGTGTTCCTGTTGAACCAAAACCCCCTTGACCCCGTACTTTTGGCAATGCCTTAGGTACACAAGCATGAAATGGTACTAGTTGTGCTATTTTCGACTGAGCTGGAATAAACACAGGAGGTGTTAATGTATAAACCATAATCTTAATTACCCCTTCAAAATCAGCATCAATCAGTCCTGGTACTATAAATATACCTTGACGTGATACTGATGAACGACCTATAAGTAATGCACTTAACCCATGCCCCAAGGGTCCACATTGATCGGATTCAATTAAGTGAACATCAGATGTATTCAAAGTTACCTCTACTGCTGTTGCCAGGTCCACTCCTGCGCTTCCGCTGGTTGCGGCTGCGCAGCGTTCCAGGCACCCTGTATTTGTGTCATCGCGCGTGGGTGAGCCGCGCTCTGGAACTTGTTTCCCGGCCTGTGACATTGCTGTGTGTTGTGTTTTTTTACCCTTTCGTCTATGGGTTTATTGGTCATTTGTTTTGCATAACGACAATCCTTTCTGAAGTGGCCGAATTTTCCACAATGAAAACACCTTTTGTCCTGCGTGCCCCTTCTTTGAGATCTTGCAAAAATAGGTTTTACTGCTGCACCTACTGCAGCAGCCATCACCGTAGCCTTTTCTTCTCGCATTATACGTTCCGCAGCTTCTAAAAGCTGTGCGGTAGTTGATCCCTTAGGTAAAAAGCTCAAGGCTTTTCTAGTTTTTTCGTTGGCATTATCAAATGCCAACATATCTAAAAATTTTGCCCGCATGTCATTGTCTAAATCAGGATTGGCCATAATGGCTGCATGCAACCTATCAACAAACTGTGAATAAGATTCTGTCGGTCCTTGTTTAACTAAGGTAAAAGATGGGCTAGTTTTTTCATCGTGGACACTACCAAGTGCCCTATATGCCAATTCTTGAGACAATTGTAACACCTCTGTTGCAAAATTTGCTTGCCAATCTACTCTTGTAAACTGTCCTGATCCCATCAACATTTGAGATTGGACCCCATACAGGGGATCACCCTGCTGCCGTGGTATAGCAGCCGCCCCTTCACACGCATTTTGCCAATGTTGAAAAAACTGTAATTGTTGTGAGGGTGACATCAACATTTGAACTACCATCCTTACATCATACGGAGTTAATAAATGTGCCGAAAATATATGCTGTAAAACTGACTGAGTATACGGAGATTTTAACCCATACTGATTAACTGCTGTTTTTGCCTCTTTTAACACTTTCCAATCAAGCGATTCCCAGTTTCTCTGACCGTTGTTATCAACAATAACTGGAAATGCTGAAGGTATAAATTGGCCTTCCACCAATGCATCACGAATCACCCCTTTCCACCGCTGTACCGGATTCCCCACTCCCGCCCCTATCCCAGTCCCAAATGTTCCCAAGGTGGAACCTGGGTACGTCAGGGGCATTGGTGCTGTAGTACCCATACAACCTGCTACGTCATTTTTAACAAACGGATTAGTTGGTGGCATTGAGCACACTGGCATTTTTGATTCATCAATGCGATTTTCCAGGGATTCTAATTTCTTTAGTAGTTCTTGCAGTTGCACATCCCCCAAATATTGCTGTCTGCTTTTTTCTTTATCCACTGGTGTTGGTGGCGTAGTGGGCGGCAGAGGGGGATAGGTAGGATCTATCTGTTGTAACGGTGAAGAAGATGGTGAAGACACCACACTGGAATTCACAGAAGAAGGTTCCGATGGTGGTGGTGGTGATTCTGCTTTTCTTGTTTTTATCTCATTATTCTCCTTCTTTTCAATAGTACAAGTCTTTATCTTTTTACTATCTCCCGAGGCTCGAACCGGAACAGTAGAAGGAACAGAAATGTCCGAAAATAACATGCTAGTGGTAGAGGGAGGGTCAGCGGCTGCTGGAGTTAGTGCTGCAAATGCAGACGCAGCAGCTGCACGTTCGGCTTTCATACTTTTCAAAGTTTCGACAATCAGTCTCCACACAGTGGAATAGCGACCCGCTTCCCCGGACCCGGAACTTATTTCGTCCCATAATACAGTTCCTATCTTCTCCCACGTAGCCACTGCAAAGGCTTGATCAAAAGAAGGGAGCAAATTCTTTCCCCTTGCCCACAGCAAAAGGGACTTCAGAGTAGCTGAGTCGTAACTTATGCCTCTCATAGAGAGCATGTATCGGAGGAGCTTAACCACTGCTGCTTCTTCCATGGACAGTGTGGACCCCATCTCCTCCCCGGC
>NW_009718628.1:0-4880 GCF_000703405.1 Apaloderma vittatum | reverse complement strand
AACCCCTAACATTCTGTGATTCTGTGATCATGCAGCTGGCATCAGTAACAGGGATTTGGGTTTTATGATTATAGGTCTTTACCTGAATGACAACAACTGCTAGGAAGAAACAGGATCCACCTGACAAAGTGAGGCAAGAGCAATTCTGCCAAATGGCTGGCCAGTGTGGTGAGGAGACATTTAAGCTAGGAATGACAAGGGAAATGATGACCTGCAGTCAAGTAGGGAAGTGGTCGACCAATTTGGCAAGGTAATAGTGCAGGTTGATGTGTAATCAATAGAAAGGTTGAAGGAGGTCAACCTAAGCAAATGAATAATAATAAGGAAGTGCTGACAGTATGTGACTACAGGGAAAGCTCTCATAACTTTTCTGGGAAATCAGCATGGCTGGGTGCCCATCCAAAATGCCTGTACATTAATGCAAGCAGCAGGGAGAACAAACAGGAGGAATCCGAGGTCCAAATGCAGTTGCAGGGTTACAACTTCTCATTGGGATCCCAGCGATGCCTTGGGATAGCTCACACAATGCAGTGATGCAACACTGATGGATACAGGCAATTTAGCAAGGACAGGCTGAGAGGGGAGGAATTGTCCTCTTTGTGAGAGAGCAGCAAGGATGGAGCTCTGTCTTAGGAAATGTATGAGCTGGTCAGGAACAATATTTTGCTGAAATGAAGCATTAGTAAACTTGGAAGCAAGTTTATATACTTCTGTAAAGACAACTTGTAGTTGGAGGAGCTTCACTGTGCAGAGGGAGAGCTCTGATGCTACTGCAAGATGTTCAGAGTGGGACTCGTGACCTCTCACATGAACAATGTCTTTCTCAGGGCATCTACAATTTCCAGCTGGTCATGCTTGTTCTTGACTTGAATGGGCACAATCTCATTGGCAAGTGTTCCTCAGAAGCTCTTCGTCTAAAACTGGACTTCTAAAATGCTTTGGGAGACTGCTTAGATTCAGTAACATCACATGTGGGAACCATGAGATCTCCACATCCACAGATTAAAGGTTTTGCAAAAGATTGCCATTTTGCTCTTTATGACTGAGTGCAGATTTCGTGCGGATCTCCAGCAATATATCACTGCATTTTCACTAATACCTATGTACGGGATGTTAAGACAAATATTTATGAATCCCCGTATGTCAAAAGAGAATTAGCACCTTCCACTTCTATCTAAATGATGGAATATCCTGTCCTCATTGGCACCAAATTGTCTAACTTCACAAAACCCAATATATTTTGTAAGGAATGAATAGGATATCATACAGACAATAGACCTTGTAACATTTAAGGTACTTAATATAAGAAATCTTCCTCTAACCTATTCTGCACATATAATTTGTAGAAGACTTTGACCTCTACTATTGTGAAGTCTCTAAAAGTTGAACAGTAGTAAATGCACTCATGGGGAGGAAAATGAAATAAGAAACCCCGTGGTTGAAATGTGACATTATTTTAGCAATTGCAGTTATACTGACTCCAGTGGAATTTTGCTCACTTACATATAGATTTCCTTTTACAATCATATGCACCTAACTTGAAATAAAAATAGACCTAAATGAGAGGAAAAACCCCACAAAACCAACCACAAATCTGAACATCTGAGAATGCTTGGACCTGGAGTTTATTTTGACATTATAGAAAAAGAGGTTATCTGTGACATATTGATCAAGATCAGTGCATCGGTGACAAGAAAGTTTTGGAGGTGTTCAGATCCATCCTCTGGACTTGTATTTTTTGATTACTCCCACACTCATCATTTCTATCGATTGTTATTCAGACTTCTCCTATCAAAGACCTGATATTTCGGCCGCTTGCAGCAGGGGGAGAAGTCACAAGAATGAGAAGATGTCTATTTTAAATGCCTGCCAGATCAAAGGGCAAATGCTTAATAATACATTCTCTTTCAGACACACATCCGAACTGTTAATATAAAACTTAATTAACACCAGACAGAAATCCTACAAAATGTCATTTCAAGGAAGATTTATTTCATACCTGTTCTCATGTGTTTAGAAGAAAGGTGAGAGGAGTGGGCTTCATGTTGTGCTTATACATTTTACTTTATAGTTAAGCGACTCACAACTTGGTAAAAATCACATTTTCCAATTGCTTCAAGGCATACTGCCTGCAGCATTAATTAAGTAACTTTGTTCTCTTATATTTTTTTCTTTTTTATCTGTATAATATTTAAAAGATGGCTTAGGGTTTGCACCTTATTTAACACAGCACTGTAATACTGATCCTACCAAATGCAAAGAGAAATATTTCCTATGATTGTGCTACTATGTTGAGAAAAGTAACTTTTATGCCACAGATATTCCAAGTTTTGGGTCTCTGCCAGCAGTCAGAGGCTGGCTCATTCAAAAAGAGATGGAAAGATCTGCTAGGGCAGAAGTTTATAGCATGCAAATGTGAAGTTTTGGCTTATAGGGAAAAAAATACTCTTCAAAGCCACCAGGAATTGCTCTGATAGCAGAACTGAGAATCAGCACCAGTGACTGGTTAGCAGAACATCTATTACCAGAGGCAATAATCAACAGCTTAAAGATAAAGCACCTGAAAGGGTTTGCTGCTGTACTTTTCATTTATCCCCATTAGCCCTAGGATGCTAAATAAGGCATGCATCTCGATTAGCTTTCCTGTAACCACGTGAAGGAAATGTTTTCGTTTTCAATTAAAAAAAAAAAAGAACCAAACAACAACAAATGTAGTGCAGTGCTATAATTTCACTTAGTAAAAATTGGTAGTTATGAGAGAGACAAGAAAGTACGTTCAGGTCAAATTCCAGAGACACTAGAAAAGAAACTTGTCAAAGGTGTGAATAAGGCCAACAAGTTCCTCTCTGTTCTGGCCCAACTTAGCAGAATTCTTAAGACACTTTGGTTTCTGACGTTCGCAAAATAAATAAACAGTTACAGTATATGTTTTTCTTAGAGCTTAACATTGTAACAATAAAACAAGCCATTTTGTTGTTTTATATTAAAAAAACATATATTAAATCCAAAATGAAGGTATGAAATAAATACAACCATTTTGGATTTAAAAATTGTAAGTTTAGAACACATGACATCATGATGAATCATTTAGAACATACATGGCTATGAAACACATTCAGTTTCATGTTGAATTTCTTAATCTACAGAAGCAAAAATGGTTCATCACAGACAATAATGAAAAGCAAAATAAGCTCCCGTAGGTATAGATATTATTTGCACTTCTTATGGCAGACCTCTGCTTAATGACCATAGCCATTTCATTATAAGGCAAATTACAAAAAGAAAGGAAATCAGAAAACAAGGGGAAATTGTAAGGCAAATCAGAAAAAAAAGGGAAAAGAGGAACTCGGAGCCTTGTTGAGATTCAGTGGAGGCTGGCATACCCCCTTTTCTCTGGGCTCCTGCCACATTTCCAGGAAACCGTGACTCTCTGCCCTGTGCACACTGCAGCGCCTTTTCAGCCAGGTAAATAACCAATGGGACTTAATCATAGAGGTTTGCAAGGCTTATTTATTTCTTTGACTTTGATACAGATGTATTCTGAGGTGTTGGCCATTTTGAAGATAATATTATTTCTTCTTTTAATGATTTGATACTGCTACTTATGTAAAGTTTGTTTCTATTTCAAGCATCTGCTTATCAAAGGAGCCAACCTCCTTTAGCATACTGACCTTTTTACCCTGCTTTGTAGACAATGTCACCTAATAAGTCAGGGGAACAGGGTGAAATTTCATATGTTAAGCACTGAAATAACTGTTAAACTAAGATATCCATATCAATGTTTAGAATTAAAAGTTGTAAAAGCTTTATTTTCTTGAGTAAGACTCTCACTGGGTATTTTTCTGCTCTTTTTAAGATTAAAATGCATCTGAAACTCCAGTGTGTTGTGAGAATTTACTAAAGAAATGGCTTGGTTCAGGCATCCACCCAGTACCAAGGAGCCCTTGGTATCAAAGTATTTAATTTTAAACCCATTGAAGGAAAGATCTGTTGATTAGATGTAGTTAAATTAAGATACAGAAACATCCTTTTTGCCTACCTGACTTTGCTGAAGTGCGATATGCCCTGTATTTTAGCAGTGACTTTGCTCTCTGCTAAGAGAAGCAACATGCTGATTTTGTAAAAATACTCTCTCTGTGGTTTGACAATTGTGGAATTGACTGAATCTGGCTGCTGCTGCCCCAGCACTTTCAATACCCACCCAAGCAATAATCCAAAAGAAATCGTCTTTGACACAATAAAATGGTGTCCTTCCAGCTTTACCTCCCTACCTGTGCCAGCTCATGATGCGGTTATAAGTAATAAAAAAAAAATAGCAGAAGGAACAGCAGCAGCAAATCCCTTTCCTGTTCGTTAACAGAACTTAACTTCTAGTATGGATGGGGAAAAAAAAAAAGAAAAAGGCATTTAAAGGAAACAAGCAGAGGGACTTTTTGTAAGGGCACGTGGTGACGGAACAAGGAGCAACGGTTTTAAACTAGAGCAGGGTGGATTCAGATTCGACATGAGGAAGCTGTTCTTTACTCTGAGGGTGCTGAGGCGCTGGCACAGGTCGCCCAGAGGAGCTGTGAGTGCCTCATCCCTGGGAGTGCTCAAGGCCGGGCTGGATGTGACTTTGAGCAACCTGCTTTAGCGGGAGATGTCCCTCCCCACGGCGGGGGTTGGAACTAGATGGCCTTTAATGTCCCTCCCAACCCAAACCATTTTATTCCGAAGAGGGTCCCAGTCCCCGCGGGCGCACGGCACCAGCCCGACCCCCGGGCACACCTGGCACCCTCAGACATTCACCTGCGGATACGCAGCTGTGGATGGATTTTTTAATATTTGTTTTAATATCACCCTTCACGAAATTATCCGAAAAGCTGCAGTCCGGCACAGCC
>NW_009718627.1:23542-30337 GCF_000703405.1 Apaloderma vittatum | reverse complement strand
CGGGGGGGCAGGGGGGAGGCCGTCGCAAGCCGCTTCCATCCTTGACTCGCTGGCAAGAGGATGCTGAGCCAGCCTTGCTCCTGCTGAGGCAGAGCAAAAAGAAAAAGCTGGGTGCTTCACAGGAGCTCAGCAAAAGTCCAGGACGCGTGACTGTGGCTGGAGGGATCAGGACAGGAATTTTAAGTTCAGACCAGCAGCACGAGACCTAACTTTACAAAGTAGAATTCAAAAAGCTTGTAACTGCTCATTTCTGTTTCTGGCAAAACTAGGCATCAGATATGTACTTTTTCATTGTGTTTTCATCAAAGCTTGAATATTTTATGCAAGCTGATTGGGACAATGTTTCATTTATATAGCATAATTTAGTACATTGCGCTAACGGCAGGATTGACCAGCTTCCAGTCTTCACAGGACTGCTGTACCAGCTTGCAAAGGTTTTCTGTATTCTCATTTTCAGAAACTGAGAGGTTGAGGTTAAAATTCATCAGAATCCAGCTGGCTTCAGACCGACTCTGCAAATGCTTCCAAATTTCATGGGCCCAAGAGAAACAATGCTGTGCAAGTAACACACTGCTTGTTATTGTACTCTGTGTTTCTTGGGTTTAGTTATAATTTCCCTAAAGACTATGAAACTAACCTGTCCTGCAGGGTGCTATAGTTATTCTGCTACTTAAACACTGTAACATGCAAAAGTTGCTGTGCTCTATGTTGGTTGGTCTTTATGGCTTTTTCTTTGCAAAGCTAGGAAGTGGACTTTGACACACAAGTATCGAGCACTACACTTCTCTCTTAACAAAACTGTGTGATGAAAAATGCCACTGTGCAGTTGCATACACAGGTGTTAGATGCAATTTTTTTCAGGGTTTATGCATCAGCATGTCTTAATATTTGTCATTTTTTATATGGAAGAACAAGCCTTGCTTATAGTCTAGTCATCCAGAAGATTTTGAAGAAAGGAGCAGGAAGCCAAAAAGTAGAAGAACTTGATACAGCCTACATGTCAGCTCTGGATTTTTGCAATGCATCCCATTTGTCTTGCTAGATGGACTTACATCCTCTTTGTACCTCAGGAGGCCAAGATGTAGACTCTGTGTCATTGGCGCACAGCTTCACCATCATCACCTAATAGTCTGTGTCGTACTAAGCCATTTATTCCTCATCCAGGCAAAGGTGTTATTTCATTAGAAAGCATCAGAAAAGACTTACATTAATGGTTGCATACCAGAAACTGAAAAATTCTATAGGAATGAACATATTTATGGGGCTCCCACCAATCACTGGAAAGTATAGTAGCTGCCTCTTTCTGTCATCACTGGACATCTGCTGGTCTTCAGAGAGAATACAGAACAAACATCACCTTCCATCTTTCATTTAGTGGATTTTAGAAAGCACTTGAGCATACCTGTTGTTTGTTAGATAGAAGACCTTACTATATTGTAAATCAGGTTTTGCATTCAGTAAAATAAATACTAATACAAAAAGAGATAGACCTCATTGAAATTGAGTTTTTTTTTCAATTTATCAGCAAGTGAATAAACTCTTTACACTCTGTCACTGTGCTCTTTGTATCTGGTTTATGGCTCTATATTTGTTGTGACTTTGACAGGTGGTATTTTGATGTATCCGCTAATTTTATATATATGATTAAATATAATTACCTGGATGTGTTGTCTTAATCGGCTTGGGGGAGACCTTTTTCTGTTTTTTTTATTATTTTGAATTGGTTTAAACCTCTGACACTGAGCACATAACTGCCACCCATAATTTCAAATTGTTATAATAAACAGTTAAGCGCCATTACATCTCCTGGAACTAAAACTAACTATCCTCCCTTCCCAATGGCACATGCAGACAGATTCAATAACTGTTTTCTGAATATCAGAAACAACAATAATTGCAAAAAAAAATCACTTGAAATAAATCAGGAAAGGATGACCAAGAACATCAAGCACTGAGAATATGGCACTGAGAAAATACTAGAAAGGAGAAATTTTAGCCTACAATTTGACTAAATAAGGATTTAAAGTTTGAAGGAAAGAATATTTTCTGCTGCTTGAGTCTTTCTGCGTTCAAGGAGACAGAATTCCAGCAGTCATTGTAAATAAACAAGGGCCTGAATGAAAGATATTTTACTTCATCATCAATTTGTTTTCCTGATAGAAATAATAACAGGGCCCCCAAGCATGGATAATTGGATTAAGAAAGAGTGACACTACCAAGAAAGATAGACAGAGAGAAAGACACTAATACTTAAAAACACATATTTAGTAAAACTCCTAAATTGTAAGAGCTGGGCTTTTAATTGAAAATAGAAAGAAGAAGGAAAATGCAGGCCATCTTTCTGTTAATTTTAAACGTCTTTAGTCAATACACCTTCTGGTTTGCTACTTGATATTACAAGATCACAGCACTGCATTACCCAAAAAATACTATTAAAAAATCCAATCCATTACAGAAGCTTGGATGCCTGGCTGCCACCTTTTTTTTTCTTTTCGTTTTTTCAAAAATTAAACCTACAAAAACAGTGTTTCGTTGTTGCCTGATCCTGCAGGTATCTAATAATCACAGGAACAGTTATTGCCGAAAAAAACTACTGTAGACCTGAAGTTCAACTCCTGGAAGTGTACACTGGAACAGACTGCCCAGAGCATCAGTGTTCAAGGCCACCGATGCTGTAACCCCGTAAATGTAATCATATATTATCCATCACTATGATGAAGAGTAAAATTGACAGAAATGTCTTTCTGCACCAACTTCACCATCAAGTGACTGAAAAATTAATCACAAAGGCCTGTAAAGGTAAATAGTCAAATACAAATTTGGTTATGAAGATACATGTGATAGATGAAATCAAGTCATAGAATCATAGAATGGCCTAGGCTGGAAGGGACCTTAGAGATCATCTAGTCCAACCTCCCTGTCATGGATAGGGACGCCTCTCAACTAGATCAGGCTACTCAAGGCTCTGTCCAACTTGGCCTTGAACACCTCCAGGGAGGGGGCAGCTACAACATCTCTGGGCAATTTATTCCAAAGTCTTGCCGCCCTCGTACTGAAGAATTTCTTCCTAAGGTCCAATCTAAATCTATTCTCCTTCAATTTAAACCCATTTCCCCTTGTCCTATCAGTGGACACTCTTGCAAGAAGTCCCTCCCCAGCCTTCCTGTAGGTTCCCTTCAGGTATTGGAAGGCAGCTATTAGGTCCCCCCGAAGTCTTCTCTTTTCCAGACTGAACAGTCCCAGCTCCTGCAGCCTGTCCTCGTAGCAGAGGTTCTCCAGCCCCTGGATCATCCTCGTGGCCCTCCTCTGAACACGCTCCAACAGATGATTTCTAGAACAATTACCTGACCATAACTTTTTATACTTAAGTTGTATATAGATGGCATGAAGAGTTTACCTTTATGTTCCTAGTTTAAATATTTTCATTTTTTAGTACAATGGTTGCATGAGAACAGAGCTGTAATTTTATTATCAGTGTTTTACTACGAAAAAGGGATTCATGTGTATTTACAGTGACTGGAAGCAATTATTCCTACTAAGGGAAGCTTCTACTTTGCTTCTAATTGAGATTAAGAGCAGTTTATTATTTTAGTTTAATTTTGTCCAAGATCAACAATGAAAAAAGGGTTATCAGCAGTTGGCATTCTGCAACTAATATGAAATCCATGAAAGATTTTAACCAATGGAGAAATGTCAGAGCTGCAGGCCACTGGAACTCTGGGGTGAATTAAAGGCAGGTTATCATTAAAAAGAAAAATGTCATCATTTGGATTACTCAGAAGGTACCTTTTAAAAGAAAGATATAGGAAATTGTTCTGATTTCTGAGCGATTGTTTATTATGAAACTGGTTAATTTGCTCCCCTTGCCTCTTAAGTTCACAAAGATCAAAAAGTATTTTGTTTGGCAAACTGTTGAAATGAAGAACAGTTGGACTCTGATAGAAATAGTCTCGTACATTTAGATATTAGCACATACATTCATTTCAATATGGCTTTTTATAAAATATAACAAAAGACAAATACATACTCCCTTTTGTTTTACAGAGTACCACAAGAGATAATCAGTCAGCATCTGAAGGAGTAGATTTCCATTTCCACCCCTCTCTACAAGGCTTTGAACCTAATTGCCCTTGATGAGTTCCCCCAACCTGTACATTACAGTGAGTCAGGATGGCATTCGCTCCCTCACTTCTATTTCACAAAATAATCAAGTATACTTTGAGACAGGAAGGTGTATAGTAATGCTTTTGTAATCCAGTGATGAGGGCAGTTCTCGTAAAATGAAATCATACTGAAAATGTATTTGAAATAAAATACTAATCAGGGCAAGTATGTGGTACCATATGTATTCTTATTGATTTAGTCTCCTGTTTCTGTCACTCTCAAGGATACAACCAAACTCTTCTCTCACTTTTTTTGTTTTGGGAGGTTAGGGGGCTTATGAGCATGCTATTTTTTTCCTGACTGAACAGATACACTCAGAGAGCTCCAACAAATTCAAGCCTTAAGCTCAGAAACACTTTGTTCTGAGTCCCTTTGCTGCTGATTGATTTGAAGTAAGACTGAGAATTTTGATTGTGTTTTTTATTGTCTCCAGCTATTTGTCCCACAATAGTAACTGAATTTAGTGTTGCTCTTGTGCTCAGTGTTGCTGCAGAGACTGGAATGGAGCAAATCAACTTTTACTCCAAGATATGTGGATTTTGTCATAATAAGTTCTGAACAAAACCTAGTACTAAACCACATGTGTTTTTCTTGGGTTTTTTAATATGAAACGTAGCTGACAATTTATTTATAAATATATATGTATGAATCACTTGAGCTGCATGTATAAGGGAGCAAACCAAAGTCTGAATCACTTCCTGCCAGTTTGAAAAGAGCTTTTAACATTGCAGTGGCTTAACTGTTTAACAGTTTGATAGTAATGGTTTAGTCCTGTCCATTTTGATCCTGGTTTACTCTCTAACAGAGAAATGGCTTGACTTAGCCGTATCAGCCTTTCTAAAGTGAGGTAGCAATATCAGTACTTTTTCCATATCACTGCTAAAAGTAGCATCTTTATCAACATATGAATTGTGGGGACGAGTCAAAGCCAGAAGGGAGAAGAAGGTTTGAAAATGAGAATTTATGGTGAAGTATGCCCCCTGAACCAGGAGCTTTCCAATTAAAATGCCTAAGATTTTTTGTCTGGCTGGTTTTGGTGTTATTTTTTATTGCCCCGAGGACTAAGTTCCATCACCCTAGGCATCCTGATTGCTTGGCTGAGTTGCTAGGCTGGCACAGAAACAGTATCACAGAGGTGCTATGAAGCTTAGACAGGTAGAAGCTTTTTTTTTTTTTTTTGTCTTCTGGACATCTAGATCTAAGCATAGGATATCTTTGAATAGCAAGAATAAATGAAGGACATCATAAAGAGTGCACTGCTGGGTCCAACCAATGGCCCATCTAGCCCAGTGCCCTGTCTTCAGTGCCAACCATAGAGGAGGCTGCACAGGGAGTGTAGGTGAGCTGGCCACTTTCTGCTGTCCGTTCCCCTCACAGGCTGAGCTACAGCCCAGTAGATGTCAACCAGGGCAGAGGGACCAGCCCTGTCCCACTGCCTTTGTTCACAGCCATGGCAGCACAGAAATGGAAATCGCTACTGCCTCATTAAGGGTTGAGGAGAAGACTCAAACATTTACTGTCTGAACTGCTGCGACCACTGTCATTATTGCCAGGAATGATGTCTCCTGCTACGCCTGGACTCTGTTTGTCCCCCTTTTTGTTTATTTGTTTGTTGGAGGGGAGTGTTAAATCACATTTTTACCCCTACTGGTCATATTGTCTTGCTCTAACCCAAGACCCACACAGATACTGAGCAGAGGGTGGAGCTTTCAGCTGTGGGGATAATTCTCTAATATGTACAAGAGGATGGTCTTCCTGTTGGGGAATAACACCGTGACAGCAGTGAAGAAGGAAATCTCAGTTTATAGTATCATCATTTGCTTTGAAACTCTGTGATTCTAAGTAGTCTTCATCCCTCTTCTGCCTTTCCTCTTCTCCATCCCCCTTCTTGCCCTTCCCCTTCCCATGTCTAGACAAGTTTTCCCCCAGCCTTCTCCTATCAGAGTGTGAACACCTTCCCTATCGACTATATCATTGCTATTGACTCACTTCAGCTGAACTTTGTAACACTATCCAAAAAGCCCATGCATGTGCAAAATCAACAACCATTACACTCAGTAAAGCAGACTGGAGATGACAAAGCTGTACAGGATCCTTGAACACTGGTGGCAGCACATCCCTTTACAACAATGGAGAAATCATTACTGAGTGGGAAAAATGATACAGGCATCTGTGCTGAGCTACTTTGGCCACTAAAAATACTAGGAGTCCCACTGACTGTGAAGAAGATACTGTGGATGTCTAGAAGCCACCAAGTCTGGGTTCCAAACACTACATTGACAGTAAATTCCAGACAGGCCTTTATTGTATGAGTGTATGTGAAATACACGTTTTGCTTACTGGAAGGAAGGCAGAGATGCATCAGTATCAAACTTGATGTTGTATAAATGTTTGCCTGCTTTTTCCTTCACAGTTGCAGTAAGGTAACAAAGTGAAATCATCAGATGATGTGAGTTATGTAGCATTGGTCTGACCAGTGCTGTCAGATACCTTGAACTAATAGCAATGCAGTGCTTCAAATCCTGCCTGTTCAGAACTCTGTAACTGAGCTGGAAGAGATGCATAGCTGGTTACGGGGATGAAAAGTAGCACTGCCCTAATCCCAGTGCTTAAAATGGTGCAAGTCATAAA
>NW_009718627.1:0-23511 GCF_000703405.1 Apaloderma vittatum | reverse complement strand
TCCTGCTGACAGAAATGCCTGGATCAGGGTTCTCTCTGTTATGTACATGTTTGTTTGTATTTTTACAATCAAACACTGAAAAAGGGCCTATAGAACCACTTCTGCACAGGCTGCTCTTCTTCTTTACTCAGAGTTCCCTGCAGCATAATCAGAGGACTTCAGATGTCTTGAGTGGCTTCGAGCAATTTAGCTCTGAGAAACCCATTTTCACCCTGGGACAGCCTCTGCCATGATTTTACCCCTCTCTTGGACTTAACTTCTGCTTCCCATGTCACCCTGGGTCTTAAAAGCTGTGTGCCACACTGAGGATGAGAAGTGGCGAAGAAGTTTTTCTTGTATCAAGCTCCTTATGACTGGAAAAAAAACAGCAAACAAGGATGACAGTGACTCCGGTCGAGCATCTTCATCTGAGAAACACGTTCAGGTGCCAATACAGAACCATCTGCATCAGTATCTGCAACATCTCACACCATCCATGCCACCCCAGTAAGTGGCTCCTTGGCAGCAACCTTTCTCCTAGAGATCTGGTACATCTGGCACTTCTTCCTGGGTACAGATGTTTGATACAAGATCCTACAGTGAAATACAGAACAATTTACAAGTCTCAGGCCTTTCTTCAGCAGAATTACATGTCTTTTTAGTGTGGGAAAAATCAGACAGAGGCTTCATAATTCCACTGGCCATAGCTGGCATTCCGCTGGAGAAAGGATTGATGCTTTTAAGGGATTTGGAGAGCAGGAGGCCCCAGGAGCACCAGCAGCCAAAGGGACAAAGGAAGTACTGGAGATCATGGTACATGAGGATCATGGTACAGCTAGAACATCTACAGCACAGGATAGTTTTAGATAACATAGAATAACTTCTTGCACAGTTAATCCACTTTTTTCTTTTTTTCCCCTTGAACAAATCTGAACTGGTACAGGTGTATAGATCAGACAGAAAAAAATGTATTATTTAGCTATCACAGTTCTGAGTTGCTGTTGTGAGTCCTTTAGTACCTCGTGATACCACGTGATTACCTTTATCCACATCTCAGTAGAACAACTGGAACACTGAAACAGTACCATTCAAGGATCAGTAAGAACATTTAATTCAGATTTTTAGCACTAAGCGTGCTAATTCTTTTATTATAGGTAGTTAATAATTCTTTTTGCTTCTATATAGATTACTCATACCCCGCTGTGAAAAACAAGGTCTTTATAAATTATACCAGCATGGACAGTTATGATCCACTTATTAAGAATTAATTTATGTCATCCTACATATCACCTTAGTTTTCAGTAGCACCTCATTCTAGATGGCAAAAATCAACACAATGTTTAAAACAAACATCTTGAGATTATTAATTTTTATTATTATTATATTTCCTGTAATTTTCCAGATAAATGTAATTAAATATACGATTCCACAAGCACATGAAAGGAAGGAATGATTTAAAAATTGGTTCTTAAAGGAAGATTTAATTAGAATCACAAAGGACAATGAAAGCAATGAACTTTGTCAGTTGAAATATGGTTCTTTTATAAGTAGATCTTTGAAGAAGGTACTCATTAGCATATTTCTATATTTTGCCCAGGAGGACTTCAGCCAGACTTATTCAAGTTTCATTAATATTTTAAAATTTGTGGCAAAAATGTAACTTTAATTATAGGGTTGGATTATTTGAAAATTAAAATACAGCCTTTAGCTGTACCAAAAGAGCACTCAGAAGAGACCTTGTGAGAATCTTATTTCTTCTTAAATCCCACAAGATGGAATCAATTTCTATTTTAATTAATAGCTTATTTGCCAGTCATTTACAATTCAGTGTGTAGCCTTAACTGTTAGCACCTCTAAATACTCATTCCTCACACTGGGTAAATTATTTTCCAGTATCAGGAAAAGGTCTGTTATGCAGTATCTGGTTTTAAAGCAATGATGGCCTCTGGGAATCAATCCATGTGGAGTATTTGGTCGTATCAAGGAGAGACAGATATGATGGTAGAAGAGTAAGACCATGGCAAGGATATGTTGATGTAGATGGGCTGACACCCTCACCAGCAGCAGCAGCTTCTAGCTCTGTGCCTGCAGCACAGGTGGTGCAGTAAGAACATTCTTCCCTAATTTCTTCCTTAAACATATCGGTGTCAAATGCTGCCTAAATGAGATAAGCCAAGCACCAAACTTGCCTCTCTACTTCCTTCTGTACCAGTCCCACACTTCCACTCTTCCTCCTCACTTCTCCTGTGTCCTTCCATGAGCAAGCAACCAGACACTGTACTCCCTGTCTTTCACAGAGAGACCCAGCCCTTTATTTTCTCCTTCTTCAACATTTTTATTGCATTTACTTACCTTCCTCATATAGGGACCTCTGACTCTTCCTCAGGAGCAATCTCTTTTCAATTCCCTAACTTCCTACCTTACCTCTCAGAGTAACTGGGCACATATTTCTATGTAGATACACCATTTATTTGCTTTTCTTTTGCTTGTATAGCGTGAGTTATGGATTAAAAAAACCCTACATTTGGCATCAGTGTGAGCATGGGTATACAGGTGGCTGAAAAATATAAAGGGATGTTTATTAGAGAACTCTTTTTTTCCTAGGAATCTCCCATTTCACCAGTCTTCCATACTCTGTTGTTCTGCCTCCAGTAATCCCAACTCTCTCCTCTGACCCACAGTTGGAACAGAGCACTGCTGCCAAGGACTGGGGAATATGCTGCATTCACAGCTGCTGCAGTGCATGGCAAACCCACAGCTACAGCTACAGGGAGGGTACGAGAGGATTGAGTTGCTGCTTTGAACGAAAAGCACCTTTCAAGGAGTGCAGGTTATACACACCAAAACATCGACTTGTTATCTGAATGCTTGTGTTATAAAACATAATTAATTGCTTACAGAATGTGGGGCCCCAGAAAAGGAAGTTCAGGCAAGCAGTATAGTAAACGCTTTGCAAAGGAGCTTTTCAGATTCGCAGAGTCTATTGGCGCTTTCCAAAACGGCGTCGCCAACGTCAGCCAGGTAGGTGCCACTGAAAACACCACCAGGGTAAATACTAAAAGGTCAGCTCCCCTTTTGTGCCAGTTGTGTGTGCCTGTTCTTCAGCCTCCTCGCTCTAAACAGACTGATATCTGTATGTGCGCAAATATTAAAATGCACATTCTCACACTGGTGCCAGTGTCTGTTTTTCTTAAAGAAGCAATATTTATATATGCAAACAAGACAGTTTCAGAGGGTATGCACTGCAGTATTTTCACACCACAGTTTCTTCTTGCTTTGAAAAAGAAAAAAAAAAAGGGGCAATTCTTTCCTGATGTGGATGAGAGCTTTGGCAACTTGTCATCTTTGCAGTAGTACCTGACCAATCTGAGGATAAATTTTGTGAGCCATATGGTCTTTTGTGGCTAGTTCTCCTGAGGATGCTGTAGAAAATTCAGTGGAGCCAAGTGGAAGGAAAAAAGTTTACTCAAAATTCACTTCCTTTGGAAAAGAGTTTTGAAGTGGCTTCATTTTAATTAGTTTGTAACATATGAGAAATACATTTTACTACAGAGGAGATGTGAAATGTTAAAAATGCAGTAGGGCTGCTGGGATCTCATGGGGAAAAGGGAGTAGGAAAGCTTCCTCAGTTTTTTTGACACACATCAAAGAGGATACCAAGGAGTCTGGCACAGTATGATTGTGCAATTGAAACGTGTATTTGGTAGGGTCAGTGAGCTAGAGACTTGTGCTACATGAGAAAGGTATCACTGTCTGCTGCTGTTATCACCAGTGAACTAGACCTGCAACTTCCTCACATGCGACTGCATAGCTACAATGGGGAGACTTTGATTCCTTTGTTTGCTCTGTGCAGATGACATTGATTCAGGAAAGGAGCTAAAAAGGACCCAACTCTCGAATGTTGCCAATAGTCTGTATGTCCTTTGCAGTTAGAAAATCAAAATACTGCTGTGTTAGTGTGTTCTCTGCTATTGCTTGTCAAGTTTGCAATGGAATAACACATAATTTTTGGTCTCTGGTCTAGCATTAGGAAAGTAAAGTTCTATTTGAATATTTGGAGGGTTATAACGTGCTCTGTAGTAGATCTGATAAGTGTACAGCAGTTGTGTTTTCTTAAAAAATCTCCCAGCACTTTGAAAAAATCGAAAATGGTAAAACACTGCCACTTACATGCAAAGTTACATGCAAAGTTAGCATGCATAGTAGAGAGGTTTTATTAAAAGGTGCTTATGCCTAGGGTAAATACTTCTCAGAAAATCTTCAGAGGTTAAAAGTTTTTTGGGAAAATTGTGAAACCTGATCATTGTGGTTTTGGTGAAAACTTGTGGGTGACGTTTTTTATGTATTGTGGCATTTTTCTCCTAAATATTTCATATCACATGAATTTACAACCGAATTACTATGTATGAATGATAGCATATCACATACTCAAAATAATATTATTATAATAAAAAGCCACATAACATTAATGTGGTGACCCACCTGACACTTGGCAAAGGTTTCCCCTTCACAATCGCTTCCTGACATCAGGACCACCCATTCATTGACACATGATAAGGTTTTGAAAAATGACCTGTCAGCAAGACTCACATCTATATTTAACTAATCATGATAAAAATAACTGAAATTTCTAAGGTTTCCAAAATATACATTAGAAAAAATGCTCTGAGGGAGCTATATAATGCATTATTTCCAGATGTACAATAAATAGTATGTTTCTCTAAAAAAATGCTAGGAAAGCAGTTTCTTCCAACATTTAAGACAGTTTAAGGGACAAAAGCACGTAAAGGAAACAGCCTTAAGTGAAGGAAAGATGGTTTGGCATTTGTAATGTCTATAGAGATTGCCATAAGGAAATTAAAGGTCGAAGTCCTGCTGATTTTAAAGTTTTTTCATAAGAATCTTTAATTATAATGTGTATATTTCCATGTGTAGAAGAGTGATTTAAAACAACCAAGTGAAAATATTTCTGTCACGTTTTACAATTTCCATATTCAACTGCTTATCCAACGTCCATTCCTTGCTAGGCTGCTGCCCTTGGTACAGTGCCTTTTTCAGTTCTTAGAGATACCTCTTCGTCTACCCCTCAGCCCTCCCTTCCATGCTACTCCCAGACCTGCTTCAATGGCTTTTATTCTTCCTTGGACTGCAGATATTCTTCAAATGAGGCTCTGGACCTCTTGTGATTCAACATTTTCCCTAATGTCATGGCACATTTAGTAGAACAACTCAAGGCAAGCTGCACACATCTCCTGTGAAAGTGTAATGTATTCAGTTGTCCTGGGGAACCCACAAGAAGGTGGGCTAGCAGTTCAGATCTTGAGAACAACCACCTATTCTTGATATAGCCTAAAAAAATGCCTAGCCAGGACTGATACATTTTGAAGTGTTTCCAGAGGGCTTGTATAAATAACTTAAGAATAGTTACATACTGAATACAAAGAATCCTCTTGAGTTTAATGGGCATTTGTCCATGCAATATTCAGCACTATACCCTATGCTTTGTGTACTTACAACCATCTTTTATCAAATTCCATATTTTGCTCCAGTTAGTCCTTTAAAAATATTTTCCACAACTTACTCACCACAACATTGTTTCAGCTACTTGTTGCCTGCCAGAATGAATTTTCTCAGCCTCTTTCATTTCACAGCTTTCTTCTTCCTTTTTTTTTTGAGCCTTAACTCTTCTTCTCTATTTCCTTTCTTAAGCTTTCTTAAGCTTTCTTAAGCCTTTCTGTCCTTTTTCTTTCATTCTTGGAACAAGGTGGGCATTTGTTTCACTGTCTCTCTTTCTTCAACTCCGCAGCAAGAGTTTTCACTTTCCTTGCCTTTATTTTAACCTCTCTCTCCACAGCCTCCCTCCCTCCCACTCCACCAGCCTGACATGGTAGTTCCTACCATTGAGAAAGACTCAGAAAAATATGTCTTCTCTAGCTATGAATGTCGAATATAGGAAAGACTGGAGAGAGCTGGGTCCTGTTAGACAGATGATATCTTTACAAAAATGTTGGTTGCCTTTTTGTACAAGTGCCTGTATTTTCTTTTTCTTAATGTCTACTTTTATCTTTATTCTTCAAGATGCAATACAATAGAATACTAATTTAACATCACTTCTACAAAATAGTTAGCAAAACAGAAGTAGAAGCTGCATAGCATGTAGGGACAGTATGGAACTTGTGACAGATAATACTGTGTCTCTCAAGGGCAATCACTTTCTGATGTCATTCTGATTGTCTTTACGTGCTTGACTGAGACTCATCTCTTCAGTTTCTCACTTGGCTACAGAACGTACTATGGATCCCTGGTTTGATATTCTTGGGGTTTTTTTTTTATTAGATATACTACAGAATATCAGTAAGTGCAGAAAAACAGCAAACACCATTTTAGATTTCTCTAAGGAAATGAAAAATATAGTCTGCCTTGTTTGTTTCAGAAGTTCTCTGTTTATTTTCTGAAATCTTCTTCATTGATTCTACACAGATAGTAACAAACTGGTGTGCTTGTTATAATATTCTACTGCATTGAGTTCCAGGTGTGCCATTTAATTGCAGCCATTTCAAAGATGATTTGAAGAAAAGATGTCTTTGAAGAAAATCCATGCATTTGTTACTAAAATCTGTAAACAAAATGGATAAGAAAGAAGTTCTTTGAGAAGCCTTCAAATGAATAAATGTTAATGTTGCACAAGTAAATTGATGAGCTGATGAGAAAAAGCTGATGAATACACCCATAATGAATTAAGTGGCATTATTTGTAAGCCCAGATCTCATGGTGAGGAAATTGATTTCAATGCGCCTTAGTTTTTTTCCAGCTAAAAGAAAATCTGTAATAATATTTCATTAATGACATAATCCTTCTTACTTAAAAGACTGCCTTAGATCTGTGCAGATACGGTTTCAGAGAGGTACTTACTTTTTGAGAATTAATTGCAGTTATCAGAAAATTATTGATAGAATCTGGATTTATAATTTGCTATTTTTAAAGCAATCTAATATAGAACTCTGATCTTACATCATCATCTTCTTTTCATACCTACAAGAAGATTTTCGTCCAAGTCAGGGCTGTACTATAGTTCATAACTCTTAAGAGAAACACTCTTGTCTCAGACTGTCACTGTTCCTTTCTGGAGTGCTGAATAAGACACCTCATTTGCATTTATTAGTTAGTGCTACTTCTCTGTCTTTTTTTTCTGCCTTTCTGTCTTCTTTTATATGACTTTTTAATTAAATCTTATTCTGTCCTTTCATTACTTATTAATGTTTTCACTTAGGAAGCATGATTCTCATTCTCCTCACAAAGCAGAGTCAACTTATTTCAATAACCTCATTTATAGTTAGTTATCAGTAATAACACAAATAATCCATTTGTTAATTATGCGAATTGAAGTGACAATTTGAGAACTCACATTCCTAACGTAATGTCAAATGGTCATATCTGGAATGTAGCTTCTGCTTCATGAGAAAACGTGCTGACTGTTAATATGGCAGTATCTGAGAGAGATTATTTACAACTTCTAAGGGGAACACTTGAGATAGGTGGCTAAGTCAGGATGATCTCCCTATTTCATAGAATCGTAGATTCAGGGTTGGAAGGGACGTTAAAGATCACCTAGTTCCAACCTCCATGCCATCTCCCACTAGATCAGGCTGCTCAGAGCCCCATCCAACCTGGCCTTAAAAACTTCCAGGGATAGGGCTTCCACCACCTCTCTGGGCAACCTGTGCCAGTGTCTCACCCCCCTCATGGTGAAGAACTTCTTCCTAATGTCCAATCTGAACCGATCCATCTCTAGTTTTGATCCATTCTCTCTAGTCCTACCAGCAATTTCATCAGTTATAAGAAATATGTCCATTATGAAGATGACTTTGAACATCAAAGTTAACATGATGTTCTTGGCCAGCCCTCTAGAGAAGCCTACGTTGCCTATACAGGAGCTCAGATTCAGTTCTCATTAAATGATGTGTTCACTAAGATGCTTTAACTGTAGCTCTTATTTTAGCCACATTCTCATGGAGCAATTTCCTGGTGATAACTCCAAACTTCTGTCACCTGCAAAGCCCCATCCACATTGTGTCCTGACTGCTGCATTTCTTGTATATTTGCCTTCATCAAGTAATAAAGTGAATGCCAGCATTTTTTGTACTTTATTCCAGTTCCTCATCTTCTTTACATTGCCAGTTGACTAATTTCTAGCTCTTTCAGTCCTACCATTACAATCAACAGTAGATCATAAAAACATTTCAGAAAATATTTAATGAATGAAATATGTAAACACCTCATGCCATGTACTTGCTTTGGTTTTCTGATATCTTCTTGAATGCAGTGAGCAATTCAAAGGATCCAGTTTCTTGACAAAGATTTAGCTTACTTCTAATTCTTCATAACACAATAATGGAGAAGAGTACAAGTGAAGGATTGCTACTTTTTTCTTGGCTTGACTCATACAGCCTAGAATAAGGTTCTAGTTTATTTTAGCCATTTGACATTTCTCACATAGCCGCTCATAAACTCTGATTCCAGTGGCCGCCAGGTTCACCATGGCTTGCTGGTACAGCAGTCTGAAATGAAAGAGCACACAAAAGGTAATTTGCAAATAAGAATCTCTTGTTTTCAGAGAGACTGCAACATAACCATGAGGACCTATGTGTGAAAAGGGTGTATATGCATGTAGAGATTGAGCTCAAGTACCATCAGAATATTTACAGCCATAATTCAAACCAAAACAGTCTGTAAAGTAAAATATAAAGGTAACTCACACCAGTAAAAAATTGTTGAGTATTGTTGAGATATGCCAGTGGGTGGGTATACAAGAGGAAATGATTTGCAAGACACAAAGATTTCAGTGTTTGCATGAAAGGAAAGGTGAACTTTTTCAGAGAGGTTATTGGAGCTACGAACTATCCTTTCCATCTGACTTGATGCTCTATTTCAGGCTTCTCTTCTGTATAGCTTACTGGCTGTCAACTAATTATAGGTTAATGTGTTAAGAGGCAGTTGCACACAATTGCCTTCTGTATATTGGATTTTACATGCTAGCCTTTGGCTGCTGTCCCCACCACAACATCAGGCTGCTTGTGTAAGTGGTAGAAAAGACACACTGGGCAGTGAAGACAAACAGTAATCACCACTGCAGCCACAGCCCCACAGTGGCACAACCACAAAACTAGCATTCATAAAATAAGGAACTACATACAAGAAGGTGCCTACACTGAAAAAAAATAGACTTTTCACATACTAGAGGTGTTAAATATAAGTGTGAGCACATTTTCACCAGGGTTCTGCAAGAGGTAGCAGCAGTATCTCAGAGGCCAAAATATTGTGATGATATGCCATTGAAGGCATATGGCATTTTAAGACAACCCTTTTAATTTATTGGCCTCAGTTCAGAAGCTGATGCAGAAAAGTGAATGTCAAGAAGACATGTTACATTGGACTATTAGGAAATAGAAAATTTCCCAGGGAAGCAGCTGCACTTTACTTATTGGTACTGGAGTGCTTTCACTTTCCCAGAGACCCTATGTATAAGACAAACATTGGGTCATATATCACTACAATCATGTGCACACAGGGTCCCCCAAGTCCCTCAGTTGTGTATAATGTCACACATGATGTAGCATCAGGTCATCTCTTGTGCTGAGGCATTGTCTTTTGGGGATTAATGCAGGTGACAGAGCCAGTCAGCCAGCTACACGCAGATGCAATATTGTGGAGCACGAGACAGGAGTTGGCGGTACAGAGTCCAGTGCAGTATGGACGTCACAGAAGACACGGGTGAGAAGAAAACCAGTGTTACTCACACAGAAAATCTTACAGTTGCTTAAAAGCCTTTCCTCAGACTCTGTCTAATGCAGCATTTTTGAATTTCCTAATTTTGCTCAAATTTTTTCCAGTTTCTGTTAGCATGGTGAACAGTAACAATTTGCAATGACTGCCCTTTTCTCAATTTTTTCTTCCTTGAACCTTGCACTAGGTAACTATGCTCTGCATGAATAGTTGTTGTTCAGTGTTATTCTTGATTTTGTCCATTAATGCAGTGTGATATGCTTTTCAAGAAGGTAATACAAGCTATATTTTTGAAGCACAGCCACTGATTTTTCGGTGTAGCTTTTTCTCATGCCCAAAACATGTTGTACATGAATGTATACTGCGTGAATACCAGTAAGCAAACAAGGAATTTCAACCTGCCTTCTTCCCCTCTGTACTATGTACATCCATGTAGAGAATTTAGGAACAAGGCAATAGAGCAAAGAGCCTTTGATAAAGAGCTTACTAGCCTGGCAAAGGTTTTAATCATTATTTCCATTCTTCTCTTGGTTTAATCTGTGTTTATTAAAAATATCTCTTGCTAAAACCAGTTTCCTATATTATTCTGGTGTTTTGGTTACTTAATCTCCTAATTTACAAGGCATTTAATATGGATTTTAAGGGCCATTGTGTGGGTATAATTGGAATATGGAGAGTACTGAAATAAAAATAGGTATAGAGCTATTATATTTTACTTTTCCACAACAGCATCTGTCAACGACAAAACACAAAGAATAGTTTTAACTTCTTGTGATTTTGCAAGGTATTTAATAATTTCTTAGTAAAACTGTAAGTGCAAATACAAAATTACATCAGCCTTGAAGACAATTTCAGTGTTCCCTTAGCAGAACTATCAAGCAATGGATTTGCTGGTATTCCTTAAACAAATTTCCTTATTTGCTGATGCAGCTAGGATTTTTCAAGATTAGTACAAACTAATTACTTTTTAATATTTTATTGCATTCACAAAGACATACTGACTTTATATAGTTTTTTTCCTCAAACGTTAAAGTATCCACTCAGTCTAAATTTGCATGTATACAGGTAGTTTCTTTATAGTCAGAAGAGAATGGCAGACTCCACTCAGGAAAAGTAAAAAAGCAATCAACAACAAAACTCCAGAACTTTAGAGCCAGCAGCCGTTATGGTATCTGGGGAAATAGTCAGATACTTTGTTAATTTCCAGGAAAAAAAAAAAAAACCAAATATCTGAAACATGCATTTAAATGCATATCTAGCATGAAGCCTTGCTAGCTGCATACATCCCCCAATTGTATACCGGTTATCTATTAAGTGACTACAGTTGTTTTCATTTCTTTTTTCTTTTTGATCTCTGAGTCATTTGTCACAAGGTGAAGATGGGGAGTCTGCAAACCTGAAAAGAAATCTTCCACAGAGCATGAGAAAATATACTATGTCTTGCAAGTCCAGCCATCATTTTTGCACCATCCTGGAATTTCTACTTCATTCAACTTCTACTCAACATGCAGCAATTCAAACTTTTCTTTTCTGCTTTTCATGATTTCTTAGACCTTCAAAAAAATGCAAGCATACACTTTGACTTCTGCAAACGTGGTGATACCTGTGAGCACTCAGTAGCTCTCTTACAACATTGTGGCAAGTTCAAATAAAACCAAACCCAAAACAGAGTTACTTATTTTCACAGGTCATATTTAAACTATGAAACTCACCATCCTGTGGCAGTTTGGATAACGAGAGTTGTTACGGGCTAAAAAAGTGAGTTGACAAATTCACATAAAAAGATATTGAACACAAATATATCTCATACTTGAGGAATTGGTGAGCCACAGATTGCCAAAACCTGGGAAATTATATCTAGAAGTATATATGGTTGCCTTGGTCCTATGTTTCTTCTAAAGCAGCCATGCTGGTTATTTACAAGGATGCCATAAAGAGCTAGATACATCTCTCTATTCTTTATGTTCTGCATATGAAGTAGTTTAGGTATCCAAAATGTCGGAGAAAAAATAGAAAAAAGTAATTGTATCATAAAAATATAGTATAATCTCTGGAAAGCACTCCAAGAATAATACAATGAGGCAATGAGGCATATGGTACTTACTGTTTGATATCAAAACCCACTCCCTAAAATGCTAAAAGTTAATCATGTAGGTTATTTACTGTTGGCTTTTGATGGTTATTTGACATTTGACCAGTGAGTAATTCACAGATCAAGAGGGAGGTTTGCTTCCTGATTAAATGGATAACAAACATTTCAAGCAGATGCTCAACATGAATACAAACCAATAATAATGCACTTCCACTGTGAACTTTTGAAATTTATGGATAATTTCACAGATACTGCATAGCAGTCCAAATACTCAAGGCAATAGCTGATTAGATCACACAGATAATGTGAGATAGTCTTTTCTATTTTTTATGCTAAAGGTTAAATATATGTGTGCCTTTCATTGTTGGAGTCCTCATAAGACACTTTATCTCTGGAATATCTTGATTATGTGTAGCAGAAACCATAAATATAAATTTAGCACCTAAGTTGTTCTCAGTTTTCCCTGAGAAAAGACATAAGTTTTATACACAATGTTTCCAAATTGTCTTCCACAGAAGTCCATGTGGCATCTGAAAAAGCTCTTGAAAAATCATGCCTGAATGGAGATACTTAATGTATCTCGTATAGTGCCAGCATTTTAAGACTTGTCTTGCATTGAGAAGATTGTCCTTGAGCTTTCAGTTTGACTCATGGGCTTGTAGCAGAGAATCCAAACTATGTAATCTATGAATTATTTTTTTAATTATTTGTCTATATTAAAATTCACAAATTTTCACATAATTAATATTTCTCTCCTATCTAATTGGACCTGACTATAGAATTTGTAAAATTCAGTGAATACTTTATGAGGCAAAATTAGGAATGATGCTGATTATGTAGGTAAATATTAGCATTGTTATAGAAACTAAGCTACATAGGTAATTTGGCAGCTAAGTGATAGCTTCATTACAGAAGAGAAAATTCAGTGTCAGTGATAGTAAAAAGGACAATTTCAAGTAACTGGAACTTAGGATGGGTTCTATGTTGAGTACAGCCACTCCAATGAAGTCCTAAAAACTTTTCTTCAACCAAAATGCCGGCTCATTTTGCCATAAGGTACAGAATAATAAACTAAGTACCATACAAGCATGATATTACAACAGGTAATGCTGTAGTTAAATATTACAACGTTATATTCGCCTATAATATTGTGTTACTGTTGGTCACTTGTATTGAAAAAAATCCAGCAGAAGGCAATTTGAATTATTAGAGACTTGGAAAGATTTTTATATGCAAGAACAAGATTTGACAAAAGAAGCATTTACAATCATCAGTATTTTAGAAAGAGATTGCTTACATGTGTGTATTGGGTTTGCGTGGCCAGGTTTCAGTTAGTGAGGGGCCTGTAGGGGCATCTTCTGTAAGAAGCTGCTAGAAGCTTCCCCTAGGTCTGATAGAGCCAATGCCACCCCACTCTAAAGACAGACCCACTACCAGCCGAGGCTGAGCCTATCAGTGATGGTGGGAATGTCTCTGCAATAATATATTTAAGAAGTGCAGAAAAAAAGACCTGTGTCACAACACAGAGAGAGAGTGAGATTATGTGCAGACACCAAGGTCAGTGAAGAGGAGGACAAGGATGTGCTCCAGAGGCTGGAGCAGAGAGTCCCCTGAGCTGTGGTGAAGACCATGGTGAGGCAGGCTGTCCCTCTGCAGTCCGTGGGGGTGACAGGGTGTAGATGTCCATCCGTGGCCTGTAGAGGACCCCACATCAGAGCAGGTGGATGCTTGAAGGGGGATGTGACCTCATGGGAAGCTCAAGCAGGAGCCGGCTCCTGGCATGGCCTATAGCCTGTGGAGAGATGAGCCCACATCAGAGCAGGTTTGCTGACAGGACTTGTGACTCCATGGAGGACTCATGCTGAAGCAGTTTCCTCCTGAAGGACTACATCCCACAGAGAGGACTCATGATGGGACAGTTTGTCAAGAGCTGTCTATCCTGAGAGGACTCACACTGGAGAAAGTTTGTGAAGAACTGACTCCTGTGAGAGAGACCACGTGCTGTAGCAGGGTAAGAGTGAGGAGTCCTGCCCTGAGGAATAAGGAGCAGTAGAAACAACATCTAATGAACTGACTGCAACCCCCATTCCCTGTCCCCCTGTGCCACTCCAAGGGGAGAAGGTGAATAAGCCCAAGAAGAACAGAGATATGAGGGGAAGGTGTTATTTTTAAGATCTGCTTGTATTTCTCAGTGCTTTTCTCTAATTTGATGGTTAATAGATTTAATTAATTTCCCCAAAGTTGAGTCTGTCTGGCCTGGGATGGTAGCTGTGGGTGATCTCCCTGTCCTTACCTCGACCCATGAGCCCTTTGTTATATTTTCTTTCCCTTGACTAGCTGAGAAGGGGAATGACAGAGCAGCTGTGGTGCACACCTGGCCTCCAGCCAGGATCAAACCACTACGATGTGTATGAATTATTTCACAATAAAAGGACATAGGAGCATCTAAAATATATTTTAAAGAAATTAAAATGTTACATTTAAAAATAATGAAACTGTGCTTACAGGCATAGTTTGGCACCACTGACAAAAGCCAAGTGTGTAGGAATCTCTCCTGGCTCACCAGAGTTCTGTATAACAACTTGTGACAGGGAAATTTGTTGCAAATGTGCTTCAGACCATGGGCCTTTGCCTTACATGCCCAGTGCTATATGGATGGTACTTTGGGAACCACCATTTACCCACTGAGCTGTGGAGTTCCCTGGCACAAGAGGTTACAAAGCAGAGCAGGGATTTGGTTGATTGGTGCTTTCTCATAAGAAAGACTAGTGTTTTGGATGCTGACGGCTTAAGAGTTTTGATTAAGGTAAAAGAAGGAACACGTAGCGTTTGGAAGACATCATAAAATAAAGATTGGGAGAAAGTAACACATGCATTATGTGGGATTAAAATGACTAAGAGCATCTAGGAAACAGCAGCTGACAAAGGAAATATTTAGGAAGTAAAGATAGTTTTGCTTCTTTCTATTCACAAGTGGTGTCCCCCAAGGCTCAGTACTGGGCCCAGTCCTGTTTAACATTTTCATCAATGATTTGGACCAGGGGATAGATTGCACCCTTAGTAAGTTTGCAGATGACACCAAGTTGGATGGAAGCGTCAATCTGCTTTAGGGTAGGGAGACTCTACAGAGGGATCTAGATAGGCTGGATCACTGGGCCAAGGCCAATCACATGAGTTTCAATAGGGTGAAATGCCAGGTCCTGCCCTTCAGCCACAACAACCCCCAGCAGCGCTACATGCTTGGGGAGGAGTGGCTGGAGAGCTGCCAAGCAGAGAGGAACCTGGGGGGTGTTGCCGGACAGCTGGCTGAACATGAGCCAGCAGGGTGCCCAGGTGGCCAAGAAGGCCAATGGCATCCTGGCCTGTATCAGCAATAGTGTTGCCAGCAGGAGCAGGGAGGAGATCATTCTCCTGTACTTGGCTTTGGTGAGGCCCCACCTTGACTACTGTGTCCAGTTTTGGCCCCCTCACTACAAGACGGACACTGAGGTGCTAGAGAGGGTACAGAGGTGGGCTACCAAATCATGAAAAAATTTGGAGCATGTGTCGCATGAGGAACATCTGGAGGATCTGGGACTGTTTAGCTTGGAGAAGAGGAGACTGAGGGCAGACCTTATCGCTCTCTACATCTACCTGAAAGGAGATTGTAGTGAGGAAGGAGTTGGTCTGTTCTCCCAAGTGGTGAGTGGTGGAACAAGGGGAAGTGGCCTTAAGTTGTGCCAGGAGAGGTTCAGGTTGGATATTAGGAAGAATTTCTTTACTGAAAGGGTTGTCAGGCACTGGAACAGGCTGCCCAGGGAGGTGGTGGAGACACCATCCCTGGATGTGTTTAAGAGATGGGTAGATGTGCTGAGGGACATGGTTTAACGGTGTTGATAGGGCAGGACAAAGGCTGGGCTTGATGATCATATCATAGAATCATAGAATGGCCTAGGCTGGAAGGGACCTTAGAAATCATTTAATCCAACCTCCCTGTTGTGGGCAGGGACACCTCTCAATTAGATCAGGCAACACATGGGGACCAAACGGGGATCAAACCCGTGACCTTGGTTTTATCAGCACCACGCTCTAACCGACTCAGCTAACCAGCCCCCATCTTGAAGGTGTCTTCCAACCTAAACTTTTCTATGATTCCATGATCCTATGAATCTATGATTCTATAATTCTAGGATTCTACAGCAAATTAATTCATAAGGTATTCTAGACCTCATACCTTGTCTGAGTCAGCCACTGAAAAGAAATATGCATGATGCTGGACTCCTAGTTACTCCATTAAATTTAAAAGGCTGATCTTAAAAAGTGTGGGAAGATCATTAATGCAGAACTACTGGAGTTTAAAAAGGAAGAATAGATTTATTTTTAAAAAAAATTTCACCAAGATTGGCTATATTTAAAAAAACTAGTGGGACATATATAAAGAAAAAAACCTCTTCAGTGAGGTTTCCATCCACTGGGAAAAAGAGAAGATACAATATTGTGTAGAGGAATACAGTCTATTCATAGATAAATAATTTAAAGGAGAATATTTTAACAAAAAAAATAAAAAGGAGTGGGAATGCTATAAAAGCAATAATGATGCAACTCTGAAAATTCAGAAAATATTCCAAATAATTTATAGGAATGCAACACGAATAACAATTACTTTTGGGGCAAGAACATGATATAATGAATACACAAGCCAACAATGTGTCCTTGCGGCAAAGAAGGCTACTGGCATCTTGGGCTGCATTAGGCAAATTATTGCCAGCAGGTTGACGGAGGTAATTCTTCTCCTGTCCTTGGCACTGGTGAGGCTACAGCTGGGGTGTTGGGTCCAATTCTGGGCTCCTTAGTTCAAGAGAGACATGGATATACCGGAGGAAATCCAACAAAGAGCCACTAAGATCATTATGGTACTGAAACATCTCTCCTATAAGGAAAAGCTGAGAGAGCTGAGACTGTTCAGCCTGGAGAGGAAAAGGCTCGAGGAGGTGTCAGGGTCTCATGGGAAATCACCCTGCAAATGAATCTCAATGTTTAACGACATGGTTTAGTAGTGGACCTGGCATTGCTAGGTTAACAGTTGGATTTGATGATCTTAAAAATCTTTTCCAACCCAAACAATTCTGTGATTCTATGATTCTACCCTTCGTGCATCACATGGACTCTCCTGACTCTCAGGAAGGTCCATCTAAACATAGTAGTCCAGAATGTTGCCCATTATTTGTGTCAATATGGGACTCCGCTGGACTGAGAAATAAAGGAAACTGGTGAGAAGCACTGGAAGTCTTGTGTGTACCTGTGTGAAAGATGTCTGGAGCTTGTAGGTAAGCAAAAAATTGAAGAAGGGTCTTGAAGCCTGAGAGGGGCATATTAAGATTAATTATACAGCAGAGAGGTCAGTAAAGAGAACTCTGCCTTAAAAGCCAAGGTATACTGAGATAAGCTGAGAATTTCTGAAAGCTAAACTGAGACGTATCTTTAAAGAAAAAAGAAGTTAAAACCAATAGCAGATTTGCCAGACCTCTATCTGTATGGGAAAAGAGGTCAAGGAATAAAGAATCATTATACCATGCTGTGATGACTAGGTACAGTTTAAAGATAATCAAAATATAGTCCCAGATCAGAGTGATATTTTGCTTTCCTTCTCAGTAAGAGTAATTATACTGAAGATAAGAACAAGGACAGGATGTTTAATGGGAAATGAGAACACAGAAACAAATAGGACTTCAACAGAAGTATAATCAAACTTTAGGACAGCCTGCTGTGTTACAGTGTGCTTTATGCGAAACTAGTGTTTGAGCTGGGTAAGGAAGGGATTAGCACAAAAGTTGAATGGCCTTGAGGGCTCAAGTAATAGAAATGGAAAGGAATTCAAGAGTGCAAAGTATAAGGTCATGCACTTAAGGACTAATACCGAGTATCTCTACTATAAACTTGGGAGTTCATCCATTGAGAATGAGAAGAGGAGGAAAATTTGTGTATGCTAGTCAGTCACAGGAAACCTACATGATGTGATGTGTCTGTGAAAAAAGGCAAGGAAGGACATATCCACTGAGAGAGAATGAAATAATAGTGCCTTTATCCAAGTGGTTGGTAGGGATCCATGTATAACAGTAGCTGTCCATGTCCAGGGAAGGATACAGAATGGGACAGAGGCACAGAAAGTCTACTAGAAGAATTCACGAATAAAAGCCTTTTATATAGCAAATGACAGCAACTGGATTTCTTTTTAATAAATCAAAGGTTGAGATATTCTCTATAAAACTGTCTTGAGGGTATTTTTTTTTTCATTCAACACCAGGAAGATAATACAGCTATTTAAACTAAAGGCCAGTAGTGAAACAGGACAAAGTAATATATTAAGTATGACAGTATTGAGACTGTAAATTAGAAGAAGGTTTTTAACCACAAACATGAGATCTATCAAGTAGAGTTTTACTAAAAGATCTCAGGGCAAATCTTAAATATTTTAGGTCACAGTTTCAGCAATTTATATAAAGAATTATATGACCTTGCATTATTCAGGGTTTTTGTAGTGTATCAGCCTAGAGGTCCCTTCAGTCTTTTTTTAGATAGGGTTAACATTATCTAATCAAAGGGCAAAACCATCACTGACCCTCATTGCCTTCTGAAAGGTACTAGCTAATCTTGTGGTCATGAAATTCTGTCAGAACAGAAGATCTGTGTCTACACATATTCTGCAAATTCTGTTGATTAGTTATTTCTCGTGCAACTGTTCTGGAGCTGAGGACAATAACACTGATTTGAAAAGAAAGATTAATTATAGCAACTGACTCAAAGTGTAGCTATAAACAATGCCTGGAAATCTCTCCTTCAAAGTAGCAAGCTTTTTCTTTCCTTTTAGAAAAAATGTGTATGTGGAAGGTATTGAATTAAGGCCCATAAAGGAAGTGTGTTAGGCACAGAAAGAGTTAGATTAGCAAGTTATACAGATTTTGCAGGTGCTGCTGTATTTTTGTTTTAATCTAAAATTGTAGAAAGGAATTACTTTCTCTCTGTGTGTGCGTACCTATAAAATGATATTCTGCTGTTCTGACTGGCATACGCTTAAGGCTATGGTAAATCCTGAGTGACACCCAAAAAAGAAATAGTTCTTCTTGACCGTGGATAGATAATAAGGGAGAAAGAATAGAGGACTTTGCACAATCACATGTATGCACATGTACAAATATTTCCACACACCCCAGACAGCCCACATGTCACCAGTTTGGAAAGTTTGAGCTGCTCAGTTGCTCAGTCCTCGGTCTCCAGGTAGCAACGTCATATTCTGCCTGTGGGCCATTGTCACGTAACTCATAGTGCCAAGAAGACATGGGAAGCGTAGGAAACCACCATGGACCCAGTAAAAGTGTGTTTACTTGTTTTCTTGTTCTAACTCAAGCAGACCTCCTCAACTATGATTCTTATGGGTCCCTTCCAACTTGAAATATTCTACAATTTCATGATTCTGTGGTCTGTATAAATCTTTAATTCATCTAAAACCTGTATATTATTTCAAAGTGTTTGATGATTTTTATTTGTGTAGAAGAATAACTCATTTGCTTTTCTTATTAGAAAAATGCAACATACAGCTCATTCCCTTGGTAGATCTGACTTCTGTGGCAGTCTTTGTCCCAGTCACCTGATTGTGATGGAAAAGGATAATATTGGACTTTCACTCCAGCTGGACTGACAAAAAAACCACTTATCTACATGAGTGCAGTTATAGGTTCATTTTAACTTGCATTCTGATCCCATGTCTAAATGCTGTTGTATTTGGCTTGGCTATACATAATTTTACTGCAAATATCGATACTTAAAGTGCTGGCTTGTCAAAAAATTTAGGCATTTCCCTAATTTTGGAAAGTAACTTCAGTAGAGCATCTCTAGTCAGACCTGTGTGTAAGTTCCTGGCTGAATCACAGCCTTGTGAGTGAAATTCTTTCAGGAGAAGGACCTTTTTCCTATGTCTGCCCAAATCTGTCCCACTTAGTTCAAAGAAAGATTACATATTCCTTATCTTTTGTTAGTTCCTTTAGGTCACCTTTTTCCTCCAAGTCTATCATGAGTTCTTCCTCATCTTTAAGGTATGTAGTTGACAAAGAGATACTTCCTGAAAAGATGGCCCTGGATGAGCCAGGAACATGCCTGTCTAAAATTATGTCTGATTTTAATACTTAATGTAATATATTTGTGTGTTCACAGAATCATAGAGCATTTCAAGTTGGAAGGGACCCATTATGAAATATTTCTTAATATATTTATAAGTAAAAAAAATAATGTAGTATGATAAAATTATTAGAAACTTTTAATCAAAATTATGAGGAAGGTCTGGAGGTAGCAATAAGCTCTCCTAGGTCACATTTGCATGATTAGATTTTTAAGTTAAAAAAATAGATTGGTGTGGAGAGCATTTCCTTGGGATAGCAGATCTGAGAGAAGAGGGATTAGGGAGCAAAGTACTCTCTTTTTAATACTTGTCACCTCAAAGTGCACTGAAGGGGAAAAGGTTATCTTGTCTTTTTTCCAAATTCCAGTTGCTGTCCTACAGCACCTATAACATTTCCAAATTAATTCATTAACTGATACTATTTGTTCTGTATCCCATTTTGCCCAAGTGTTCTTTGCCTTTTATTCACCAATCATTATCTGGTTTAGCACTCCACTTTCTAGTTCATAATTCTTCCTTCTCCGTATTCTGGTGTTGCTGCATTTGGGAAAAGCACTGGAACAGGTTGTGAAGGGTGTGCACCCAGTGCTATATTTCTACTTGGCAGAAGCTACAGCTCCTCCCAGATCAAGTTTCTCTGGTGGCAGGAAGGCAACAGTGTATACTTAGCACTTAGCACAATCTTGACCCTTCTAGCAAGGTGTAAATCAATTAGCTCTTGAGGTAGCAGCCTGAGATAATGTTGTAGAACTGTAGAATGAGGGGGAAGAAAATTATGACTATCCTGATTTGGATTTTAGGATGTCAGGTGGGGAGTTTGGCGGGTTTTTTGTGTTTTTTTTTGTACACGGGGACAGCTTTCCAGTAAAGTAAGGTATCTCTTTTCAGTTCTGGTTAGTAGTATCAATGCATCTGATATGTAAATGTTTCCAAATATGAAGCTAATTCTGAATAGCACTGAATTCCTTCAGCACTGAATTACTCCAGCAATTACAAGGGGTAGCTCAACACCTCAGAGGTCTTATTTCATGAAAGTATCAGCTATCTCATCTGCACTGATTAAGATTAATTAAGATCCACTGAGGATAAAATTCTGAACACTCTCACTTTTCGAAGTATTCCCTATGCTGAGTAATGACTATTTTCCTGGGTAAACTTTGCCAAGACTGGGACCTTATTAAAGCATTTAGGGCTCTAAAAGGCAGCATTTACTCATATGAATTACACCATTTTACAGAAAAGGTTTCAGTGTTACTCACATGAGTAAGAATTGCAGCTCGTCCATCATTAAGAAAGTCATTAAGAAATAAATATTAAAATATAAATACATAGACATATTGTTAATGCTGCAAAGCAGACTTTTTTTTAAAGTGTGTTAATAATTTCGCCTGCCAATAAATGTTCTTAATGAAACCCTTCAGACTAGTGCTGGAAGAATTTTGGTCAATAGAAGTGGAAAAAATGTGCACATTAACCTGATAGGGGGGTCACTCAAGGCAATGTGCTTGCATATGCATTTGAGAGGCTCTTCATATAAAGGAGAAACATTCAGCAGTAAAATACAAATATCACTTACAACATCAAGAAAATCAAATAAGGAATAATATTTAAAAGATTTCAGATTATGTTTACATTATAATTTCTACATATTTTTTCTTCTGAGTGAAGGGTGCTATTTCTTTAAGGAGAACAGAGAGTCTGTATGGCACAGTAAATAAATTTAAAATGCTTTTGTATTTAAATTCCACATATACTGTGGAACACATTGAAATGCAAAGAAAAATGTCCATTATTTTCCTCTTGCCCTTACATTTGACAATGGCTGTGCCTTTATTCATATGAGGACTTTTTTTCTACTCCACACAGGACATTTTTGCAAGAAACTTGCTTGAACAAGATGCCCTTTAGTTTTTTTTAGCCTAACCTTATAAAATGGATTGTAAAACAGTTACAGAATTGTCTACAGACAACCATGAAGACTCTGCTCCCACTGATTTCATCTTTCACTGACAGGCCTCCTGCCCTTCAAGACTTCAGCTGCAGCAAAATTTTCTTCTTCGGGATGTAACTGAAGATTAATTCACAAGCCATTTTCTTTACCTGCATAAATATTTCACACTTCTGTTCCTTCTGTGTTTCTGCTCTTAGACACAAAGAAAACTCTGACAAATGCCTGGTTTCTAAAAGAAAGAGGAGAAGTCTCATTCCTTTCTCAGTTGTTAAATAGGAGGGTTTATAAAATATAAGCAAGGCTGCTTGAGACACTGTGAGTCCATAGGTAGATTGCTCTCTCTTCTGGCCAACCAGCATATTGCAGGATCCCTTTTTAATCTACTAAAAATGTGTCACGTTAATACCTCTGTTTTACTATCGATTATTATTTTTGATCATTTCTTATAAAAATTCATGCAAATTATGAAATATTTCATAATAAAATATGTTCCTTTGTTCCATGCTGTACTGGCTACTCTAAGGAAAACAGCATTGCTGAACACACATAATAAACAGATACGCTGATATTTCTCAAGGCCTGACTGTAACTGAACCTGCAATTTTTTGTGAAGAATGTTGTGATATATATTTTACATACATACATACATACATACATACACACACATATATTTTACATACATATTTTACATACTTCTTTGCTTCTGGAAAAGAAAATGTAGGAAGCTTATCTGGGCTCTACATATAGCAGAGCATCACTTTACCAGGACATCTATGTATGTGTACTCTATTTTATAGTTTCAACCAACCTGAGGTCATATGTGATTCTCAGAGTTTGCTATGCCTTGTTTCTAATCAAGTCTGAGGTTTCTCTTAGTCTTAGATATGACCTAAAACTAGTCAGAAGCTTGTGTTGCTGCAGATCTCCCAGTCAAAAATACTTCGACACACCAGTTGCAAAAAGGGCACAAATGCTATTTCAGTTTTGCCAGTGCTCCAACATTTTGTTATGAAACTCAAAATATGCAATATTGTTTTCATGTAGCCACAACTCATGGGGCCAAATGACCATCAAGAAACTAAATCTTCATTTTGAGACAGTTTAGAAGCTGCTGGAATAAAATATCAGAAACTAAAACCCCTGAAAGATTAAAAGCTGGAAGGAAAAAACATCTATGGTGAATTATTTTACTTAATACTCTCTGTGAGGGTTTGATTTGTTATGTCTTTTGTTGTTTTCAAAAGCTTGGGACTGATGTTATTACCTGAAATCTTCTACTGTTGTTAGAGTGGGTTTAGCTATATTTTGGCTTGTTGTGAAAATAATCCAAATAATCCCCAAAACCCCAACCTGACCAAAAATTGTAAAATATCAGGACTCAGACTTATTAATTCATTTTGTCCCTTTAGAATTATGTAGCCTAGAGATGCTGGTTTGAGGGGGGGGTGGGGTGGGGGTGGTGGTTGTGGGCAAAAAGCTGAGATCTTATGGCAAATCACTTATTTCCAAGTTTCGGAACAGGAGTATCATAGAATCATAGAATCATAGAACAAT
>NW_009718626.1:10079-23969 GCF_000703405.1 Apaloderma vittatum | reverse complement strand
TCCCTCAGCCTTCCTCGGGCCTCACCTTCCCCTGAGTGGGGAGGAGGAATCGTAGAATTATGTCATGGAATGGTCTTGAGTTGGAAAGGGCATTAAAGATGGTCCCATTCCAACCCCAGCGCCATGGGCAGGGACACCTTTCGGTAGACCAGGTTGCTCAAAGCCCGCTCCAGCCTGGCCACCTTGAACACTAGGGGAAGGAGGCATCCTCAGCTTCTCTGAGCAGCCTGCCCCACGGCAATGAACTTCCTCCCAGTGTCCCACGAACTTCGTCTGAAGCTGCCCTGCTCCAGTTTAAAGCTGAGGAGAGATGCCCTGGCCTGGTGTGGCCCAAGGCATCCTCCCATGGCCAGCAGGTAGGACGGAGCCCCCCACACCCTCCCGGCAGGGGCTGATCACACTCCATTGCTGTCCCTGGGGTCCCACTTTCCACCCTTTCATTCACTTCTCTTTTAAGGGTAATTTTAATTTGACTTTCAGCACATACCGCAGAGCAGGTAGACATGGGGTCTAAGGAAGGGCTGGTCTGTACCTTCAGGGCTGTACGCTGTAGACCAGGTAGATAGGAACTGTGGGTAGAGTTACTCTTCTCTAATTACAGGGAGCAGCCAGGAGGGGAAGGGGCTGTACCGATGCTCCTGGGCGGTCAGGCACAGCCCTGAAGGTGATATGAACAATGGGACACAAACAGATGGGTGCTTGGCATGAAAAGGCTTCCGTGCCTTCCTTCCTCCTGTAGGTGTTTGGAAAATATGCCCAGCCTTGGCAGAGGAGAGATGTTCCTCTTGTGGCCATTGAGGCCTTGACAGCATGAGATGTGTGACAGGCAGATGGGCAGCAAGATCCTAGACATGGCGGTGAGAGACCCTGCCTCCTGGCCGGTGGGTGTGAGTGCCTGGTGGCTGGATTGGCCTGCCCATGATGCTGTCCTCTCCCTACCCAGGGCCCTTAGGCACCGGAAAACACTTCAAGGCAGCAGAGAGGCGTGGGAAGGACAGCAGTTCCAGTGGTGGTTGGGGAAATGGCTGCACTCCAGCGGCAGCACCATCCTAACCTGCATGCCCCCCAGGTGCCAAAGATCATGAGGTACATCCACAAAAACATGGAGCGCATCCACTTGGAGCCAGCCTGCCACACCTGCATTCACTTCTTCTCTTACAGACTGACTGATGCCCCACAGAAGAGGGCAGGAGCCTGGCAAAGATCGCTCCTACCTTTGACAGGTACTGACTCTGACAGCCTTGAAGGCTTGTGCCCCATGGGGAGAGGGGCCTAGATACTATCTGACTGACAGACCCATGGCCAGCTCCAAATCTCTTACTAACTGAAGTTTTCAAAACGTTGACTGACTGCAGCATTGACCAAACTAAGAGCTCCGCATAGCCAGTTGGATTCTCAGACTGTGGTCAGCAGCTTGTCCTGACTGCAGTCAGGGATAGACCTCCTAAACCATGGTGTTCGTTGAAGCCTGATACAAAGGCTCACTTGTGTACAGAGACACTGAGAAATTCCCCTTCTCTGATGAGAACTGCACGAGCTGATGTTGAGCTGCCTTTATAATCCAGCTGGCTGTGGACCACTGCCACACCTGCGTTTGTTGTGAGGCCTTATATAAAGCAATTCTTGGTTTTAGGATCTTTGCCATGATGTAGAAAGAGAACAGAAGTGCTCTGTGGAACTTGAAAATTGCATGTGTTTGTTTATTGCGTGTTCCACAAAGACAAAGCTTGCAGCAAACAAAGAAGCATCCCTAGCTCTGATTCAAAGCAATATTCCTTGCTCTCTTGCTTTCTCTCTCTCTCTCTTATTCCCTCCAATAAGCAGGGGTCTCTAATAACCACATGCATCTGGGAATAAAGAATGTGTGACACATCGGGTGAGCGACTATCAAGGAATAAGTGATAACAGCATATATGTGATGTTGCTGTGCTGATGGTGGCTGCAGAGAAATGTCTCTTGCAAAGCTGTGCCTGTAAAAGGGCTAAAAATTGCTTGAGGTGCAGTAAATCAGAGCCTATTTAAACAACCTTAAGTATTGCTAACGATGTTGCTGGGATCACAGTGTTTGGGTCTGGTAGTGATGCTTGGAGATGCAGTTTGAGGGGAAAAATTGCAATGGAAAAATAAGTCAACAATGTGGAATCTTGCTGTCTGATGGGATTAAAGGAATATTAACCTATTTATCTCACCCAAGGGGAGGTTAAGATATGATTTGATCATCTGGGGGCAGAAATGTAATAGTCCCTCAGTCTGTCTTTTTGTCTAGTAGGCAAAGCCAGCTGCTGGCAAGGGAGCCAAATCACTGGAAGCTGACATGGAAGAAATTCAGGGTGCAGGACAGAGCAGCTGCATCAGCTGGTTTCATCCACTCTCTGTTCTTGCAGGTACCTCACTGGGGACTAGGACCTGGGGGGACATCACTGTTGCAAGTGAGCTGTGTACTCTGTGTACTGGCAGCCACATACACTGCTTAGAGCCACAGGTCCTACCCTCTGAGGTATTTAATGATATGTGCAATTCTCTCTAGTTTAGGTTTCCCTGACAGTGGGCTGGTCATTTGTCCAAATGATGGGGTGGAGGTGTGGAGTGAAGGAGAGGGAAGTGCTGTCCAGAACAGCCTTTTCTATTACGGTATTTTTCAAACCATAAAGCAGTAGGGCAAATTATTGCAAAATAGGAAGTATTTTCTTTGCAGATAAAAGTTTTTTGTCTCTCTGTTTCTATTGTTACTACAGCTTCCAGTCTGAGCTCATATTCTCATTGTTCGGTGCCTCTCTCACATGCCTGTAGGAGGGATAGGACATTGCTGGAGTTGGGGATGATGACAGTCATGTCCCTTTTATTGCCTGTGTGGGGTCTTGGGCTTGTGAGTCGCATGGGGGAGGGAGGGAGATGAGGCTGCAGCTCTCCAGCCATTGCATTGTGCTGTTCACAGCAGCAGTTGTGTGTCACCCTGCATTAGCAGCATGGCGTTGGCCTTGTTTTCCTCAGCTGAACTGTGACAGTGGGATGTAATTGTGCAGTGCATCCACCTATTATTTTAATGAGCATAGCCCTCATCAGACAGGCTGCCAGTGGGGTGAGGGTGCACAAAAGGACCAGGCTGGTCTTCTTTCTCTTACTCAAACATATGTTTGGGTTTGGGCTGTCTTCTCAACCCATGGTCAGGTTGCTGAGTTTGATGACTTGGCTTGCTGTGTTGGTCAACATGGCTGTGCCCAGCCAGGGGGAAGGGATGGATGCAGTTCATGGAGGCAGGCTTCCGCTTTCTGTTCTTGCATTAAGACCAAGCTCTGTGCACAGATGTGTGTGTGTGCGTTTTCAAGCGTCTTCCACTTCCATGTATATCAAATAACTTTGCCCTTGGATGGCCTCACTACCTTCTGGAGCTTGGGCTACTCCTCTTCCATCCTTAATGAAGGCACTCACGTCCCTTATTCAGGAGCTGCAAAGCCTGCCTCATGCACTTAATGCTTAGACCCTCCCCACAACCAACAACTGAAGGATGGCCTGGCCACTTCCCCCAGTTTCTTGCTCTTGGGTGACACCATGCCAAAATCCCTGCAGGAGGGAGTGCTGGAAGGAGCTCTCACTGACTGTTGGAAGAAGAAAGTTTTCAATTTCTCCAGAGACATGCCAGAGCACTGTGCTGAGCTGCGTAACGATGCTAGCATGACAGCATCCCTCCTTGCATGCTCCCAGGGGCTCCTTCTCAGAGAGAAGTGAACACTCGCCATTAAGACCACTATGCATTTCTGTCAGTCACAGAGTTTACAAGGCTGACTTTTTCCCGCTCTTGTGTTTTTTCTGAAGTCATAGGCTCAGGCAGGATCTTACCCCTGCATGGGTAGATACACATGTGGGATTTTCCTCCTACAGCTGGCTGTATGTTTTCATGAAAGTATTAGAAATTTAGACTCTTAAATGTGGTAAAATTTGGCTGTGGGTTCAAAAGTTAGAGGAGAGCCATATAGGCAGCTAGTGTTGATACATGGGCTATGCTTCCTGGTGGCAGCAGGGGACAAGAATTCCACTCCTTACAATTAGCAGCCATTTTCCTGGACCCCAGAGGAAAGAGCTGCTTTGTCAGAGGTATCATTTACCTGGAAAGTACTGTCAATCAAAGAAGCGTGATGATTCCCAGTGCCTCCCAAATATGATACGATTGGCAGGCGGCTGCAGGAAGGGGCAAGGGAGTGGGGTGGGGAGGGTTGCAGAGTACTGGGTGCTGCCCTCCAGCACACTTCTATTGAATGACAGCTAATGGGATCTCACAGAAAGCTATCAGAAATGGTCTGTCTCAGATTGCCTTGAAGATGAGTGTGCAGTCCAGGGAAACCCACAAGTGAGGACAAGTGAGGAGAGAGAATGGTGATGTGTTTCAGGAAAATTTAGAGAAAACCAGGAAAAAAAAGCTTGAAAAGGAGAGTACTACAATTTGGCCCAGATTTTTGACATTTCTTAGGTGAGATATATTTTAGATGAGATATAAACTCCTGCTGTCTCCTCTGAGCTCTGAAGGCCCTCTGTGTTGTAGACATGTGGGCCATTGTGCTGGAAAGCTGTGGAGGTGCTGGGGATACTGCGGAAAGAGAGGCAGGAATGGGACGAAGTCAGCGAACAAAGCATCACTCAAGGAATAGCTCAGCCACAGACACTGCTGCTCTGAGAAGGATTAAAGATCTACAGGCTTGAACCAAAAAGCCCCACAACCTGAGGCTGTTATATGCTGGTGTTCTGGGGTGCGCAATTCCTCTCTTGCTTACCCAGTGCTGCAGGAGACTGGCCCAGGCTCAGCCCAAGTAGGTGCTAGTAGGTTGCTAAATGCAGCGTATAGGTTGGAGTGAAGGGGAAAAATGGAAGGATGGGTACCCCAGAAAACTACAAGTGCCCTGAGGCTGAAATGCACCGCCAAAAGTCTGCCAGATGGTGCCAGCAGCAGCTAGAGTGGGAGGGAAAGCTGTTGTGCTCCTGCAGGTCACCATGCAGCATCCAGCCCCCGCTGCTCCCTCAATGGGTGGAGCAGACTGTAAATTTAAAAGGCCCACTTCCTGAACTGGAAGTGGGGTGCTCTACTGTTTGCACCTTCTGATCTGCAGTGTTCAACAGCACTACAAGGCCTGGGAAGATACAGTGCTGGGCAGTGACTCCAGCAGGGCCTGTGGGAGCTGTAAGACCCAGGCTGTCTCCTTGAAACCTCCTCAACGATCAGTAATTAGTATTAATGAACACTGTTAGTATTCAGATAGTTTATCCAAGCTGAAAAAGCCTTCAGCAGCGTGACTTGTAACTGAACTAGTTGTGTTTTTTTGTTTTTCCCTTCTAGGTAGGCAAAGCAACTCTGAAATTTACACTTTATTAGAAGTATTTGATAGCATTGTCCCTTTTCTCCCCACCAAAATTCCCTGAGCAAGCCCCACCTTCATAAATATTAACACCTGATGGTATTTCTCACTGGCCCACAGCTATCTAAAGAGGCTAGTATAGATGCCCTTTGAAAATAAGTTGTTGCAGGTCCATTCAGCCCTCATGCCTGACTCAGGCGGCTTCGAGCCTCAGGCCTTCTGCTCTGCTGGGTTTGTGGCCTCAGCCTTCCTCTAGCCGGGAATGGTGGCGAGGCCCTAGTGCTGTGTTCCCGTGAGATGGCTGAGGCAGTGGTGCTGGAGCTCTCTCTGGTCCAGACAGGCTGTTTGCACAAGCTGCCAGGCAGGAGGAAGCGTGGGTGGCGATGCAAGATGTTTCTCTGGCAGGTTGATGGGCTGGCAAAATCCTCCGGGCTTTGTGCTTGGTGAGCGGTGAAAATAACGACTCAATGTAACAGTGATGTTATGCAGGGATGAGTGGGGTTGGTATGGCTAGCAGGGTGAGGTTTTGGGCTACCTGTACTCTTGCTAACGTCCAGACAACCTTAAAAGCCTGGAGGTTTATTTTTAGACATGTTCGAGCAATTTTCTGCTGCTCTGCAGAGCCTTGCAGCTGTCCCTCACGGCCCTACCTGGCAACGCTAACAGCGGGTTTTTTTTGCTTTTTCCTGGGGAACAGATATTTATGTTTGGTGCCTTTTAGCAAAAGGTATCCTCATGGTGGTTCCCAAGCTTTGCTCTGCTGTAGTGGACTTGGGAAGGTGAAATCGCAGTCCCTCCTCCTCCTCTCCCAGTAGCTACCCAGTAGCAGACAGTGGGTTCCCACTGCTTTCAGGGAACAGGTCTTGCTCCTGTACGGACCTTCACTGCAGGGCTGCTCCTACGACTCGGGGCTGCACAACCTGCTGCCATCTGGGCCAGTCACCAGCTGCTGTGGTGGTGTTTTGTGTGTTCCTGGTGGATGGGAAATGTTGTTTTGGACAGACATTAATTTCTCTATGTTCATTTCAGTATAGAACACCATATTATTGTGAAAAATAGATCAATAGGTGAAAAAAAAAGTGGCTTGAAGCAGGCTTCATATCCAAAACCCCATACTGCATTTCAAGTATTGATATGGGGCTGGCTTGTACATGGCCCAAGGGAGTCATGTAAAGACCACTCTGCCTCTCATAAATTGAAATTTCCTTCAACAGGGTGGGGTTTTGTGCCTGATTTAAGAAAAGGGGAGGAAAGGGGGATTTAATTGTGGGTCACTGGAAATCCAGCGAATTATTCTGAAAGCATTAGTGAGAGAGGCTATGAATCACTTCTTTCTCCTTTGTGCTGCTTCAGCTGAACTGCTTCAGCATTCAGCGTCATTAATAATTAATATGGCAGGGAAGCAGGACTCGGCTACATTGTCTTCTGTCACAGCCAAAGGGGAGAGCACGTCTGCCGATTCACACAGCTGCTCTTATGCTAAACCTCTGGAAAGGACAGCTGGATGTTTAAGAGAAGTAACCAAAATCTGTGCCTCTTTCTGTAGCTAACAGTGGTGAGAAAAGGTGAGTGAACCATCCAAGGTGAAGTGAAGGCTACCTGGAAGGACGAAACAAGCACACAACAGAAAATACATCCTTGACATTTGCAGCAAGACTCACACAGCAGCATAACCGTGCTTTTTAGAGGACTGGGAAGCAGAAGGTCTCTGAGGATCCCTTAATTAACACCTGAAAAAGCCTGAGTTTGTTCATGAGGCAGGTTACAGCACCACCCCTTGGGACCCCGTGACCTCCTGGACCCCCTCTCTGTGAAGGTGCCTGGCTCTGCTGCTTACCTGGCCCTGACCTCCCACCTGGACATCCCTTAGGGAAGGGCTGATGGTGGAGCAGGGTGGGAGGGCGTGATCCTGGCTGAGTAATTGTTTCCCAGTGAGCATCTGAGCATGGTGGTTGGAGGGATGCTGGGTGCACCCTTAACATAGGGGTAAAGCTCTGTTTCCAGCACATGTTGAAAGAGGGGGGCAACAAGGGAGGGATCTCCTGCTGTCACAGTTCTGGGATGTAGAAGAAAAGTCCTTGGAGGAATATCTATGGGATAGCTTATGTACAGCAAGACAGGCCTTGATGAAAAGCAGTGGTGAACAGCTTAACTGTGGGCATGGCAGATTGGGATTCTATTTTAGTGCAGCTTATTTTATCATCTTATTTTATCATCTCTTCTCACCAAGAATAAAATAGCAACTTCCTATGATAGAAGGAGAAGTTAATGTCTGCTTACTCTGAGCAATTGTCCATGTGGTGGTGGTAGTTTTGTGTTTGCCATCAGCTATCAAGGTTTAGTTTAGCATGGCATTCTTTATACATATCTATGAGTTAATGCTTTCCAAAAAGCTTTTACAGCATAGAAATTGCTATTGCTTAGTGAGGTTTTGAAACTAGTACCTTAGGAAAGCTTGTGATGTTTCTGTCTGTGAAAAATATGAAATAATCTACACTTGGTGTGAAAAAGCATGTGTATGTATATATGCACACACAAGTATATATCCTTTTTTTACTTTCTGAGAAGAGGAAGCTCTCTGAGGGTGTGTGAGTGAACATGTTTCTCTTTTGGAGTAGTTGCACTAAGGAGAAAACAGCTTCCAGCACAGCGCATTAGTGCCTAAGCTAGTGAGTCTACCTGGAGCAATTTGAGCAGTTATCAGCAGTGAATGTCTGGTCGGGCTGTCTATAAGAAAGGACGTACCTTGCAAAAAGTGTCAACAAAAAGGACCATATGAATGTTTACTGACAGCTTCAGTGCAAGGCCTGCAGGCTTTGACTAAACTCATCCTTGCCTGCCATGGTGAGAGACTATGCGCTGCGGTGGCTGGTCTCACTCCTCCAGCTCTGCTGCAAAGCAACAGATTGCTGAGGAATAAGTGCACCCTCAGTACATTTGCAGATGACACCACGTTGGGTGGGAGTGTTCATGTGCTGAAGGGTAGGAAGGCTCTGCAGAGGAATCTGGACAGGTTGGATCAATGGGCCAAAGCCAACTGAATGAGGTTTAACAAGGCCAAGTGCCAGGTCCTGCCCTTGGGTCACAACAACCACTGACAACGCTACAGGCTTGGGAAGGAGTGTCTGGAAAGCCACCTGGTGGTAAAGGACCTGTAGATGATGGTGGTCAGCCGGCTGAACGTGAGCCAGGAGTGTGCCCAGGTGGCAAGAAAGGCCAACAGCATCCTGGCCTGTATCAGGAATAGTGTGGCCAGGAGTTCCAGGGCACTGGTTGTGCCCCCATACTCAGCACTGGTGAGGCCACAGCTTAGGTACTGTGTTCAGTTTGGGGCACCACAGTACAAGAAGGACATTGAGTTGCTAGAATGAATCCAGAGAAGGGCAACAAAGCTAGTGAGGGGTCTAGAGAACAAGGCTTAGGAAGAACAGTTGAGGGAACTGGGACTGTTTAGTCTGGAGAAGAGAAGACCTCATTGCTCTCCACAGCTACCTGAAAGGAGGTTGTAGTGAGGTGAGTGTTAGTCTCTTCTCCCAAGTAACAAGAAATAGGAGAAGAAATGGGCCCAAGTTGCACCAGGGAAGGTTTAGATTGGATATTAGGCAAAAATTCTTCACAGAAAGGGTTGTCAAGCATTGGAACAGGCTGCCCAGGGAAGTGTTTGAGTCACCATCCATGGAGGTGTTCAAAACACATGTAGATGTGGCATTTCAGGACACAGTTTAGTGGTCATGGTACTGTTGGGTTGATGGTTAGACTTCATGGTTTTAGAGGTCTTGTCCAATCATAAAGGATTCTATGAGGACAGTCCTGAGCAACCATCCCTCTGCCTCTGGACACAAGCAGTAAAATGCAGGCACCTTAGAAGCAAGACATAAGACATAAGCTAAGATGTTCCGGTGTTATGTATAATGGAACACAGCTCAGCTGTTCCTTAAAGGGGCTCACAATAATGGAGCAGGAAACAGTATTAACTCTGCCTGGGCTTTAAAAGTGTTCCATACCATCATATTGGGGTTATTAGGAAAGTCTAAAGGATTAAAGAGGTGATGGCATTTTAATGATTACAATAGACTTTAAATTTAACAGTCAATTGAAATGAATGATGCAGGCTCTCAGATCTGTTGCTTGTGTGCTCACTATAGCTGCTGGAGGAGCAAGCTTGCTGGATAGTCAAAGAGGCTGGCTGTGCAGAGTAGAGTAAGTGATAAAATACTGCCTCATCTTTATCTTTTTTTCTTTTCCCCACCAATTTAAACGAAGAGAGAGAGCAGATCTGGCTCTCTGATAAAACCAACAAAATCGTAAAACTCTATTTACATCTCTTTTCTTGTTCATGACAACATCATTGACAGTAAGTTTTGACTATCTTAAAAGCTACTGAATGAGTAAAAAAGATAGAGGTTAGTTGATCCTATATTCATGTGCAGTGGTCAGTAAGTTTCCTGGATATCAGTGAGGACCCTGTGGAATCCTGGATCTGGCTGCAGCAGCTGTTGTAAAGGGACTGACACCCCTCTACCACCCCTCTTTTGAGATTCACTGCCAGCATTGCTGCTCAAAGCCTTATTTCCACCAAACCCCTTCAGCTCCAATAATGCATGTTAGCTGGAGCACTTTTGATAAGTGCTTTTTTTTTTTGGAGGCCTTTTTTTAAGTGTTTTTTTTTTTTTTTTTACCACCAAGCCCATTCTATGGGCAGAGTGCAAAGGACTGTCATTGTGGCTGTGTTTTTTTCTAGTTTCCGCACTCTCACCCCCAAACACATTACTGCCAATCTTCACTCCTCCTGTCAGGCACTGAGAAAGGATTTAAATATCACCTCCCCTTCCAGTAGCTAGACTGTAACAAAATCCCTTCTGTGAAGCAGCACTCAGCCTCTGGACAGAGGGAAGGGGCTGGAAGAGGTTGCAGAGATGCAAGGGCTGCAGCCTCAATCTTCCCCTGCTCCAGATGCACTTCTCTCACAGCTCTACAGAACTAACCCAATTGTCAACTGTATTTTAACTGCAGTTCATCATATTCATCACATTTGATTACCACTTCTCACACCTTTCCTCTGAATAACTCCTCACACTCTCCCAATTCTACTACACACATGGGGCCTTTTCTTTTAGGCCGGGACATTCAATCACTGTCATTTTCACTGGCCCCACGAGATTTCCTTCTTTGTATTTCTTCTGTCATCCCCTTGGTAATCCCACACCTTCCACTTTCTTGATTAAACACTACAAAGGATGTCTTTCTGCTCTTTTGCTGTTGCTAGCGTGGGGCAGCTCACCTCTGCCTTATTACATTGTTTGGGATGGATAATTACGTTGCTTGGAATTGATAACTGCAGCAAGCAATATAGGTAAATAGATACGTAACAGACAGACTTACTCTCCTTGTGACACTGAGTCTCCCAGAAACATCCTCCTCAGATGTTCCTTCTTGGTAAACATCATTCAACAGCATGTGTTTTCAACCATAAAAGGTGTCTTTGATGCTGCATTAGATATAAACCATTGCAGAATTTACACATAAGGATATTTGCCTCATTCTCCCATCAGAGCATAAGCTCACTTCAGGTACCAGGAGGTGTAACGTTTCTTCTGATGACTCTGGATGAAGTAGATATTGAGCATATGAGATCCCTGACCTGCCTGCTGTACCTCTCCCACAGCACCGTCACCCGCAGGGAACATTGCCCATGATTCAGCCATTGCAATGCAAAGCGAAGCATCACTGACGCCAGTGCCACTGAAGGTGGTTTTGTGCAAAGACATGGAAATGTGCACTGGAACAACTAATTTTTGGGTGCATGTTCCCTTTCCTGGTCTCTGCAGAGGAAAGGGGCAGGCAACTTCTCAAACAGTGGAGATGACACTCGTCAGAGAATATAGAAGCCAGCCCAGCGTAAATGGCATGCTGTCATTGCGTGCTTCTGCCCACGCAGATAGGTGTAGCTGCGTTCACATGGACACTATCCACGTCTCTGTACAGGATGGAGTGGGATGGTTCACTATGCATGCACACAGGCTCTCTGCTGTTCAGTGAGCATGGGGCTGTGGTCCATCAGTACGACACCTTGCACTGAAGTGCCCAGTAGCCTTCTCTGTTGCCTGGAGAACTGCAGGCAGAGTGAAAAAAATACAGAGTTAGAAAAGTCAAGCTGGTCCTGGCAGATGTCAGCACAGGAGACATTTAAAAGGAAAAAAACCAAAGAAGAATACAGGTCAAGTGCCCAGTTATATCTGTGGCATGGCTCAGGGAGGCCCAGGAGTGACAAAACTTGTCCAGACTGGTTCTCAGTGCAGAAAAAACTGGCAATCCAGTTTGAAAGGGATTAAACTTGGACTCCAGCCCATATTCTGAGCTGCATCTCTTTGGTGGGAACAAGATCATCTTCTGCCTTCATTAAAGCTGTTTGCGTGTGCACAGAAGAGGGACAGGACAGAGCAGGGTCCGGGGCATACAGAGGTTTACCACTAACTGCAAAGATACCTGTTAAATCTAAGGTTATATGACTTGGACCATGCTCCGAAGCCCTACTTGATCGTACTTCTCCTCACATTGTATTTGGAGAGATAGCCACACCAGAAGGGGTTTGAATGCCCTATACTGGGGAAAGAAGAGGTGTTCATGCTGACACCATGCCTTACTGTGCGTATCTGGGTGGGTACACTGTGCCTGGCCAAGCTGGCACCAGGTATGTGTCTCCCTACAAGTGCTGTGGGGAAAGGTGGTGTCTACAGGCAGTCAGATTCAGGTTCCCCCCTCTGGCCTGACAAAATGGTCCACGAACTGGGTCTGAGCAAGCAGTTTCACATGGATGCCAGGATAAAACATAGATGGGGCCAGTTGAATAACTGCAGAGATCACAGCAGAGTTTCCAGCAAAAAACAGAGGCCCAGGACACTGGCTTGCCTGGAAGCAGGGCAGTAGGCTCTGATAAGGGTCTCTGTCTGCATTGCAAAGCGGGAGGCCCTACAAGGCACTGGAGAAGTGAGAGACAAGGGTACTGCTGTGCAAGCTGGCTTCTCTGGCTCCTGGAGACAGCCTAGGGCTTTGCCCTATTTCATGGAGGGATCTCCCAACCAAAGGAATTTCCTCTTCAGCCTAGGTTCCCCCTGGGGCATGGGAAAACATGTGCTAGTAGCCAAATTATGGCTGGGTGCCTTAGTGCTAGAGTCCTGGATATCCTCCCAGCATTTAATTAGAGACTAATGAAAATAGCATGCTGTTTCTCTGCTGCTGAAATGAGCAGGGAACTGCCGAGCCAGCAGGGATCACGGCACCAGGGCTCCAGGACACTCATGACTCACTCTGCAGCAAAACACCTGACAGAGAGTGAGACATTCCTTGGGAAATCCCATCTGTGTCTGAAAGGATTCCTTCTGTTGCACTGGAGAAAAAAGCAAAAGGGCAGGGAGTGGAGGAAAGATGGTCATAAGACCCATTTTCCTTTAGGGATGTAGAACAGCAATGACTGCAAGGCAGTTCTCCCCACAGCCTGTGCCAACTGCCACCTTAATAAGCAAGTTTGCTGACATGGATCAGAGTCCGTGTGAGTGTGGATGTGAACTGTGCTGCATGGACCATTGCACAGGCTCTTTGAGGGCATGTGTGTGCAGCGAGCCACAGTCACACCGGCGCAGGTGCTCCTCCCGGAGCGATGCATGCTTCACATCAGCCCTTCTGTGACAAGGACATAGCTGTACAGACTGCAGATAGGACATATGTTTTAGGGCCCCACCATTTCAGGGAACCGATCCTTGCAGAGCCTTTCTGCTCTGTACCCAGCCCTGGTAGCAAGCACACCTTCCTGGCTGCTGAATGCCTTGTGGAAACTGCATCACTACAAGTGAGGGAAGCAGATTGTGAACCAAGTGGTGGGGATCCCACGCTAACAGCCAATCCCAGGTGGATTAGCCTTGCCAAATCCCCTGTCTCACTCACATGATACTCAAAATCATAGAATCTGATAGATTCAAAATCATAGAAATCTCATACGTTGCCTGAACCAAGGATATTCAAAAACACGGACAGTGCCTGTGAGTGACCTAGAATACTCTGATATGCTGGTGACGTGTTTAATGCCAAACCATGTGAAGCAATGACTGATACCTCCCACCCTCTTCTCTCACATATATCTTTTGGACAGGTATATGTAACTTGACAAGAAAGTGGCGGGACGAAGAGAGACTTATGAAGTGATGAGTTTTTATAGGGAGGAAAAATAAGGTGGTGTTTGGTTTCCTGCTTTGTGATGACATGTGATGATAAAAATACCTGTAAATAGAAGCAGCAGTAGCAGAGCAAGGCCAGCATAGATAGCTTGATTGGCCTGCACTTGATTGGTCATGCTGGGCTCTCACATGAGTGTGTGCAATGCCCATTAAAACAGTGGGAGCTATGTCAGCCTATCCAAAGCAGAATTACAACACCATCTTGTCCCATTTTTCTGCAGCACAGGGTCATCAGTCTGACCTTGGCAGAGTTTAACCCTAGGTTACTCAGTCTCCAGGCCACTGTGTGCTGACCAGACCCAGGTCCCTTGTTC
>NW_009718626.1:0-10048 GCF_000703405.1 Apaloderma vittatum | reverse complement strand
CTTATTCACAAAGAATTAGCCTACTGGACTGACATCCATTACCAAAATTCGCAATCTCTTTTTCCACAATAGCCTCAGACTTCCTGTAGCAGTGTTGCATCTTGACCCAGGCTTTTCATTCAGCCATACAGAAGCTGTCCTGCTTTGAAAGAAAAAATTGTGCCAAGGGCTATTTTGATTACAACTTACTCTTCCAGCACTTGAAAGTTTTTGGATGTGGGGAAAGATGCAAATTGATGAGTGTCGTGGGTTTTAGTCTTATGTTTTTTGTTTTGGTTTTGGTTTTTTTTGTTAAAAAAAAAGATAGACTCCCAGGTAGGAGTCGGGCCTGCCTCTGGCCAGCACCAGGCTAATCAGTGCCTCTGTGAACAAAGTATTTAAGAGGCGACCCCTGTTGTGATTTCTCTTTTGGTTTCATCTTGTCTTGAGTTGTCTTGTCTTTGATGTTGGGGAGTTTTTCTGTTGGAGGAGTGAGAGGTTAAAGAAGAACAAATGAATATCACTCTGAGAAGAAAGAACGGGAGAAGAGTCCCAGAGGAAAAGGAGAGGGAGAAGGCTGCCGGAGCAGGACCTTTCCCTGAAGCCCGTGATGCTTGAGGTGGCAGGAAGGTGACTGCCTGCTGGTTGAGGGACTGACGGTGGCAAGTACGTCCAGGGTGCGGCAGCACGTGCAGAGCCCCATGCGAGAGGAGAGAGAGACCCGAGCATCAGCAGGGGACGTGCCCGAAGTTGGAATGTGCTGGAAGCAATCCATGCCCTGAGAGACTCATGAGGAGGAAGAGGATTGCCTCCTGTGAGGCGGATACTGTGTGGCATGAAGGAGAGACTGCGAGGAGCCCTTTTTCTCAAGGAGGAGCTGCCGTGGACAATGAGTAATGGCCAGATGGACTGCACCCCCCACCCTCTGCCCTCCTTGTACTGATGCAGGAAAGGAGGTAGTTGCAAAGGTTTGGTGAGGGGCAAAGTGTAAAGATTGGATCGTGTTTGTTCCTCTTACTATCCTACTTCATAAATGGTGGTAGTGAATTAAATCTATGTTTGTCTCAACAAGTTGCTCTGGTTCTTTACGTGTCATCTTAAATGGTATATTATTACCTTTCCTACCCTTGAGAGCCTTTTTAGTTGAGTTATCTCCCTCCACACCACAGTGGAAATGGGGGTGGGGGAAGGAGTGAGCTGGAGACCTCGTGGTTCTTTGTCCCAGTTGGCTTGAGCCATGGCAATAGTTGTAAGTTCTTGCTCTCTGCATGGCTCGATGCTGTGAACAAGAATAAGCAAGCTGATGTTTTGGCTCAGTATGTTTACTTTCCTCAATATCCTGCAAAAGCTTGTGCTCTTTGGCTTGGCCTGCACTCAGTGCCCCACTCAGCACATTTAGGATATTGGGAACAGAAGAGGCAGCTGAAGCTGATGTCTTTACCACATTCCCAAGGAGACAGACCACGCTTGGGGCTGAATATGTGCTATGTCCTGGCAGGTCCACTGCAAACCACCATGTGTGCAGTGGCCTCACTTCTGATTGGTATCAAAGTCGGGTGTGATTCCTTCCTAAATCAATACAAACTACTAAGCTATTCAAAACACTCCTTAGAAGTGAGATGTTAAGTGGAGCACTGCTCTTCCTGTGCAAATTTCATCTAGCTGTCTTGTTACTAGAATCATAAATGTGCCTGGGAAATTTGGGCTCCTAATGAAAATAACAGGAACCAAAGAATGAGTATTACAGTGTTAGCTCATTGCCTTTATTGAATCACCTCCAATACGACCAGCATCACATTGCATTAGGGCATGGCAGTGCCACCTGATCCTGGCCCAATTCAGTCAATTTAAAGTAAAAATCTTGCTATGCAGACTGCAATAGAAACAGTTATATACCTAAAGAATGTTTTTTCTTCCATCTGAAGCTATGCAGGACTTATGAGGAATAGAGAGAGTTTCAAATGCCTGTGGAAAGCTGATTAAGGCTTGCTTTCAGGAAGCTGACAGCAGTGAACTCATTCATGAAATTTTTTTCTCTTAAGTACTGAAAACGTGTGCTCTAACATGTCACCATGTGAAAACAAGCTGAAAGCCAAAAGTATTTCAGAGAATGGTGGAACAAAATTGCACGTTTTTGGGCATGTGAGGTTTTTTTTTTCTTTTTTTTTTTCCCCTGATATCTCCAGCTTTTAGCAGCCCCTGCAGTAGGAAAACATGTGAAGCTTTCCAGCCCAGCAGGCAGCTGGGAGGCTGGGCACATTGCCCTGAGATCTGACTCGTGCTTTCAGAGGCACTGGTTGAAGTTGTTATCCTGAAGGAAAATAAAATAGCCCTGAGCCATGGTCAGGTGTGCTCATTGTGTTTAAATCTGGCTGCACTGCTCCAGGAACGTGCAGCATTTTCAGACTGCTTGAGAGTTATAGCGTCAGGAGAAATGATTCAGGAGATTTAAGAGTTTTTCTTCCTGCCCTTGTCTTATGTCTTCACAGTGTGTTTTTTGAAGAGCACGGATGAACGGCAAGTGATTCATGAATGCCTATTTTAAAGATAAGCTCTAGTTGTTGTGTCACATATGAACCAGACAGTGTTTGAATTCACTGGTGAAAGCCAGTGACATGAACTGGTGGGGAAGAAACCATCAGTCCTGGTGACGGAAATGCTATAGATACCAAAAGTGGAGGCAGGAATTCTTTGCAGTTTTTACTTCACAGTCATTGATCTGAGAAGAGCCAAAATCACCAGCTCCCTCCTCATTTACTTACCCGTTTGCAGACTGTAAGGATTGCAGAGTCATTAGATCATGTAACCCGACCTTTTCAGCTCTTGGAATCACGTGTAGTTACCCAAAGCAGCCTCTGACTAAAAAAATATCTTTCAGTATGAGCAGTACTGGAAGACTTTTCTTTTAACCTCTGAAGCCAAAGTGTTTGATCTTCCTTCTGGAGAGACTGCCTCTTCTGAAGAGACTTCTTTCTCTGGAGGGTAATTTTTTGTCTGACAGGCTTCCCAGCTGCGTTATCATTCATTCTCTTACTAATAATTGTTTTCAAAAGTGAAATTCGCTTATATGCACAAGCCCTGTTTGAGCTGGCAAGACAGTAGAATCCCTGGGTGTCTGACTAACGGGCACAAGGACGCTGCTGAGGAGTAGGAAATCCCACCTGAAGTTCCTGTATTGTGGAAACGCCTGGGTTTCCATGTTGAGCTGTCACGGTGCGGGTACCTGACCCTACGCTATTATGACGAAGGAGAGCTAATGCACCAAGCTGGTCTTCGAAAAGTAATAGCAATGTGGTTACTTCTAGTTGACAAGAGAGACAATATCAGACAACAATGGATTCAGCTTTTGATGAAACTATGGTGCATGGATACCTGTCTGGAGAGCTGCAGATCTGATACCAATGTCTTAAGCAATGCAGGAGCAACTGAAGTCTCTGAATAGGTACAGGAGCGAAAGTACAAAGATTCCTTCTTGCAGTGATTCCTGGCTATTGCTCAAGTCCTTCTTCCCCTCCAAACCAAGCATAATCAAATCTGATTCCATCAGACCCACTTGCATTGGTCTATCTCTCTGTCCGTCTTTCTTTTTGCACAGGCTTTGGCAGCACTTCTTCCTCAGAGCTCAGCTTTTGCTCTTCTTTCCTTTCTCCTTTGCACAACTGATTTCCTAAGTCTTAAACAAAGATGCACCTGAGGCACACCCACAGATCTCAATGCATATAAATAGAGGGATTAGAATAATCTTCTGCATTTAGATGAATACGGTTAATCATTACATCATTACCATACCCCAAACCAAGTAAACACACCTACTGGCCAGCACACTCTGGCCTTGATTCTGCATGCAGCAGCACTAACGTGCACTTTTTGGAAATAAAACGCTGTGAACTGGGAACCTTACAGTAGGAAATTTTGGAGTTTTATCGCGCAATTCTTATTTAACATGAGCATGAAAGGTGAATCATATTTCACGCATTTAATATGCTTTTACTGATGTACTACGCTGTGTTAGATATTTACTACTGTCTTGTGTTGAACACCTCTATTATACACGTTGCTGCTTTTCTCTTCCTTTTGTGTAGATTCTGACCTTTTTGCAGGGGCAGGGCAACCTTTGTCAGCATGTCGTGACAGTAACCCCAACTTATACTGATACACTGACTCAAAACTATTTTTAACAAATACACTGACTCAAAACTATTTTTAACAAATAATCAACTGAACTAAAAATCCATGTAGCAAAAAACCAAACAAACCACGAAGTACTTGGCATTTAACAAATGTTTCACTGCATTATGTTAAAAAATTGCTTTATCATCTGGAGAATTTTATTTCCAACGTGACTACATGAAAAGTGATGAGCCAGAAAAGCATGGCAAAGACGAGGCTGACTTTCTTAGGAGGCTTTTACTTTGCTGAAAGGTGGAAATGTTAAACACTGTGAACTTGCTCCAGAGACAGACATCACAACGATAGTGACCTCTATTTTCCCTGAAGAGTTCCTTCTGTTTTAAACCTAAAACCAGTGTCATTTTTTGATGAGCACAAAGTAGCTGTAGTATAGATAGAACTTGAATCTCCAAAAGCCAAAAATTTATATTAAAGAAAGAGGCTTCAGCCTAGACACTGGAGAATTAAACCAGCACTAGAACATTTGTAGGATTGCAAGCAGGTGTATGAAATTATTTTGATTTGAAGAGCTATAACCTAGTTGTCATGAGACAATGCTTGCTTGAAACTTCAGGAGAAGCCACTGTCTACTGGAAGTGGTGTTTTGTAGGGGAATCTGTTGAGGCATCAAGAAGTGGAAGGCTCTAGCATAGCAATCAGTATTATCTCATAACAAGTACAAGGGATTTCTTTTTCCCTCTTTATAACAGTATGCAGTCTACGTTTACACATTTTTGGGAGAGCTAACAGTAAGAACACATTAGTCCAAGGAAGGAATTTTCCGGTGAAATGACAAGAAATGTCTCTCTTGTCCCATAAGGCTCTTATCTGTGCCCCCCAGACATCAGCAGAGGCATTCCGGCAGAAACAGATTATGCTCCCATTGCAGATGTGGTTACCATCTCCAGCAGTTTTTCAAGGCTTTCCAACTCCTTGGGATCACTGGATCCTGCAGCAGAATTTTGTGCAAAGTCAATCCTGGGCCACTGCGATTTCTGGACCCGGATTAAGGAAGCCTTCACCTAGCATTAGGGCTGTCAGTTATTGGACCAGCTGACTTCAAGAAAGCATTGGTGTTTTCCCTGGAGACTGTTCTGTTATAGGGACTATCAAGTCAGCCCCAAACTAGCAGGTTTCCAAGGTCCCTTCTCAAAGCCATGTGCAGGACTGTGGATGATCACAAGTCACACAATGTGCAACTCCTATCATCCTGCCCTCCCTGGCCTGCAAAAGCTCTGCTTGCCTTTGCAGGACAGCAGGGCAGCATCTTCTCTTGCTCTAAGAGCAGTAAATACACAGGTGCTTGGTGTGATAAATAAGATACTTTCATGGTCTGAAACAGCTTCCATGTTCTTTGTTGCAGCTTTTCCTATTGTTTGCACTTTTCATTTACTGTCTGCAAACATTCACAACATGCTCCATAGCTGATACTTCCTAATTCTCACATGCCATTTCCTTCACCCAGACACTTCATAAATGGCTCTCTGTTCACTGCCACATCTCTCAGTAAGGTCTAAGTTTGCAACCTCGGCTGTGCTGCCCCTTACGCCCACAAGTGCCTCTCCCTGTCTGACATCCGGGACCTTCTCTGGTCTACTCTGCTTTCCCAGGCCTCAACAGTCAGTCTTGGTTTAAGTTGAGAAACTGAGAGTGAATAGAAACTGCAGGGGAGGCAGAACCGGGATGGTGCTTCCAGGCCACTGTTGATCCACTAAGGAAGCAAAGTTTTTATGACACAGCTCTCTGTCCCAGAGATGCAGTTGAGACAGGACATCTTAACTAGTACTGCAGCCAACTGATGGCCAAGATAAAGCAGGGGTCTAGGAGGGTGAAACTGGATGTGGCAAGTCCATTGTCTGGCCACAGCAGTCCTCACCAGGAAAAGACACTGCACATGCAACTCATGCCTAAAGTGGGTTGCTGTGTCTTACCACCATTTCTGGGTTTTGCTTTTTCTGTTTTTAATGCTATGCTCTTTCAGGCAATGATCGCTGCCGTTCCTGTATAAATTAGAGCTGGTCTGTTTCTCCTGATCCCTTGATGCAAGCATATGAAGGCAGAATGCTGGGATCTGGGAGCATAGCCCTGGGAGAGCTGTCTGTGGCTGTGAGCTGGGACAGGCTGTCTCCCTTGGGGAAAAAAGGAGCACAGAAGGAGTCTCATCTTTAAATGAGAAGTGATAGGGAAGACTGGGAGGGTAAAGCCCATAGCTTTAGCAGACTTTACACAGAACATAAATCCTCTTCTCCCTTCCCCCTCCATGAGGATATTCTTGGGTAGCAGCGCTGGCAGGGCCCTTTCTCTTGGCCATGCCTCCCAGCCACTTTGGCACACAGACAGCAAGAGCACGTGTTCCTCCTCCAAAGCCCTTTAGAAATTAGGTCGGCATCCTTTCTGGAGTCATAAGGCAGCACTGGGATTTATGCCCTGTGTATGTCCCTGCTGAGAAAGATTTCTGTGTTGTCTGCAACAGAGGTTAAGGGGGGACACCACCAGATGCTGCATGAGGGGAGCCTTTGTGCTCCTGGCTGCCTGCCCTGCCAACACCATGAGACTGGGCCAGGGAACCCGCATGGGTGCCTGGTGAGGGCAGGAGCATCGAGCATTGTCCGTCTAAGCTCACCATCTTCTCACCTTGCCCTCTGGCGGGACTGTATCAGTAGGTTGTTATATTTTAGATGTGGAGGATGCGAGGAGAGAAGCAGCTTCTTCTTCCAGACAGGAATGTTACAGGCTGCCTTGATATTTTAGGAGAAAGTCAGCTGAGCATTTTCAGCTAACTCTGCTCTCTCTTTCAAAGCCTTAAACCTCCAGTTAATGTAAATGCCAACCCAAAGCTTCCATCAGGATGAGCAAGACTGAGATATTCACAGCCTGTGCTCAGTGCAGAGTGGGGCCTGTCTGAACCTGATCACCACACACTCCCATGCACTGTACTGCCCATGTGAAGGACCACAGGTCAGGAGGTGAACCACTTCTCCTGGGTGATGACTTAGTAAGAAATATATTTGGTGTTCCTACTCTTTCACTACTGGCTATAAAATTTAGGTTTGCAAGCTTACCTCTATAATAAATGTTTTGGAAAGTGTAAGCATTTTTTAAGCATTCTGATAAGTTAGTCTTAGGGTTAGGGTTTTAAGAGAAACCCCTAGAAAGTGAGTGAACTGCAGCAGTATTGTATGAATTAGCAGTGGGATATACTATTTTTGCAGACTGTAGTGTCATGCACCACATGCCTGCCATATGGCAAAGCAAAAGTAGCAAGGGATCATTTGCAGTGTGCTAAAGGGTATTTCCTACACGTTGTGTAAAGTTTCCTTGCTTTGCTCTCTTGGCAAGACTCCCTTCCCATGGCCTGTCAGGATGCTTTCTCCACAGGAAAGCAGGACACGTTAGGCTACAAGGAATGGGGGAAAGGTATTTCCTATCTCCCCACTAGAACAAGCTCTGCCTCGTTCCTGTCCCTGGGGTCAGAGAGCAGACAAGAAAGGGAGGGACAAACATGAAGCCTCTTTTCACACAAATAGCACACCGCATATCACAAGTGCACATTAAAGCTGTGTGTTTCCCACTCTGCAGCTGTTGTGGGTGGGAAGCTCTCTCTGCCTGTTAGCCCCTGCCCCGGCCACCGCAAGCCACAGGTCCTGCACAGCAGCACCTCCTGCTTGTCGCTGGGTTGCAGGACCTGAACAAGAAAGCCTGTTGGGGTGGCTCTGTGAGCCCACCTGGAAGTGATGGCAAATGCACAACCAACCTTGCTGTCTGAAAAAAAATGCAGAAGTTTGGATAACCTTCCAAGATTGTCAATGCTCACATGTTTCTGTCTGTGGAATCATAATGTCTTGTCTTAAAGCTGGTAGGAAATAATTAAAGATGCTCTTGGCACTAACTGGTCCTCTCCAGAGGGAAATGGGAGACCTGGTCACCTGGGATATGGAAAAGAATGGGGTACTCAATGGCTATGATGCCTCAGTCCTCTCTGGAAAATGCTCCAGCCACACTGCCCAAGCTACAGAAGGCAAAGGCAGGGATTGGAAGAGTGAAGAATCACCCACCATAGGAGAAGATCAGATTCATGATCATCTGAAGAACCTGAAGGTATACAGCTCCATCGGACCTGATAAGATCCACCTGTGCATCCTGAGGGAACTGGCAGATGAAGTTGTCAAGCCACTTATCCATCATATTTGAGAAGTTCTGCCAGTTTGATGAGGTTCCCTCTGACTGGAAAATGGGGAACATAACCCCCATTTTTTAAAAAAGGAAGACCCACAGAACTACAGGACAGTCAGTCCCTCTGTGCCTGGCAAAAGCAGTGAATGGCTTGATGTCTGAGTGGAGACCAGTGACAAGTGGTGTTCCTCAGAGGTCAATACTGGGACTGGTGCTGTTTAGCATTTTTGTTGCAGATGTGGACAGTCGGATCAAGTGTATCCTCAGCAAGTGTTCCGATGACACCAAGCTGTGTGGTGTGGCTGACACACTGGAGGGAAGCGATGCCATCCAGAGGGACCTGGAGAGGCTTGAGAGGTGGGCCCATGCAAACCTCATTAAGTTCAACAAGGCCAAGTACAAAGTCCTGCACATGAATTGAGGCAATCCCAAGCACACATGCAGGCTTGGCAATGAGTGAATTGAGAGCAGCCCTGCAGAGAAAGACGTGTGGGTGTTAGTGTCTTGAAAACCGAATGTGAGCCGGCAATGTGCACTCACAGCCCAGAAAGCCAGTCATCCTGGACTGCATCAAGAGAAGTTTGGCCAGCAGGTTGAGAGAGGTGATTCTCTCCATCTGCTCTACTCTAGTGAGACACTGCCTGGGGTGTTGTGTTCAGTTCTGGGGCCTCCAGAGTGAGAAAGACACAGACCTGTTGGAGCGAGTCCAGAGCAGGGCCAGGAAGGTGATCCTAGGGCTGGAGCACCTGCTTTATGAGGATAGGCTGAGAGAGTTGGGATTTTTCAGCCTGGAGGTGAGAAGGCTCTGGTGAGACCTTCCAGTACTTAAAGTGGGCCTGCAGGAAGGAAGGGGAAGGACTCTTGTTCAGAGAGTCCAGTGATATGACAAGGGGTAATAGTTTCAAAAGCGAGGGTAGATTTAGATTAGACATCAGGAAAAATTTCTTTGCTATGAGGATGTTGAAACACCACAACAGGTTGCCCAGAGAAGTTTTGGATGCCTTCTCCTTGGAAGTGTTCAAGGCCAGTTTGAATGGGTTTTGGAGCAACGTGGTGTAATAGAAGGTGTTTCTCACCATGACAGGGGGTTTGGAACTGGATGATCTATGGTCAAACCATAAACTGTTCTATGATTCTAATTCTCTGAGATTTTTCTAGCCCTCAGCGCTTGGAGCAAGGCTGACGACAGGGTAGGTGTCAACAGCAGATGGAACACCATGGTGCTAACCTCAAATGGAGAGTCAGAGCCTGTGTGGGTTGGTGAGAGAGCATCTTTGATCACTTTTCTTTATGTATATGGGAGAGCTGACAACATGAAGTGTTTCTTCTTCTTGCTTTTTCTTTACATAAGCAGCAACTCTTAACACACGTCTCAGACACACTTGGAGTACAGACAAAATCCCTACCCGTCAGACAATAGCAGGGATGAAGCCAATATATTATATAGCTTTTAGGCACTCACCTTGCAGCTTTCCTGGAGTCAGACTCATGGTTTGGGAAATCAGAAGAATGACAATATTGAAATGTATAATTAAAGACAGAGTTGAAAAGCGTCATCAGATACCGTCAGAATGTGTGCTGCAGGCAAAGCAGAGTGAGGCCCGAATGGGAAAAGGGGAAAGGGCCACAGTGGAGCAGAAATCTTTCCCAAGCTTGGATCCGGACAGGTGAAAGGCAGCAGACATGAATACCTGCACCGGATTTAGCAGACGGCGCCGAGCTGAAA
>NW_009718625.1:0-7032 GCF_000703405.1 Apaloderma vittatum | reverse complement strand
GGCAGGGGGTTCGGCAGCTCCTATTCGAGCCCCTATCCAGCTTATATGAGCCCAGAAATGGCCACCACCTGGACTTCTTCGCCCTTCGACAGCTCCATGCTGCACAACCTGCAGAGCCGAGGGACGCCCGCGGCCGCCCGGCACGCCAACATAGGTGAGCGCAGTCGGGGTTGGGATAGGGGAGGGAGGGGTTCATCTCGTTGCCCCACCAAAAGAAAAATCTTTCCTACAGTGAGGGAGAAATTCGGTGTATTCGGGATGTTGCCACTCTGGCTTGCAAAATATAGGGGTTCTTGTGGCGCTGTGGTTGCTCCCTTGCAGCCAGACTTTCTCTGCAAAACCACAATTTCAAAGTAGCCTCGAGGACATGGTTTTCCCCAAAAATACGTGTATATAATTCAGGGTAGGGCCGGAGCGGCAAGAAATGACGCGCTGAAGTCCCATGCAAGGGCCTGCTGGTTCCACAAACTCATCCGAGGGGATTTAGGGGCTGTGATGAGGGATGATCACGGCGTGTGGGACCACGATGCTCTGTGGGCACGCTTGCTTTAGGTGGAAAAAGGGGGAAAAAATTCTTTGGTAAAAAAGGGAAAATCGAAGTTTGGCCCATGAATCCCACATCTTGCCTTTGGGCTGTTTGATGTTATTTTTCTTTAGCATCGGAAAGATCAGTTAGGCTAGAAAAAGGGAAAGCGAAGGGAAATTCAGTGCCAAGGAGGGGAAAAACTGTGTAGAAGGAGAAAAAGAAATGATTCCATATTTATTATCGAGGTTTTGAGGAGACTCGCAGGCCCATTGGAATGACTCAGCCCTATATTTCAGTCTCTTCTTGCCCCAGAAAAACTCTTGTGCTGATCCTGAACTCAGAGCCTTTCATTTAATTTCATTTTATCATTTAACTTCATTTCATTTCATTAAGCACCCCTGGGTCCTACAATCAGGAATCGGCCCGAATGGCTTAAAATGTTGCTTTTATATTTTGTACGGCGGAAGAGGGAAAAAAGGGGAGAGAAATGCGGGACACGTCTTCACATCGCGGTTTCATAAACTCTTTTTTCCTCCTCGCCTTCTCTCCGTGAAGCTATTTCTGTTGGCTTCGGGGTCCGGGTTAACACAGAAAGTTGCTCAAATTTGTCTGCAGATACATTTCCAGATTGTGTTCTTTAACACAAATTTTGGAGGGTAATTTTTCCATCGTGTCTAGCAAGATTTGCTTTATCTTCAGATTATTTTAAGGCTGAAAGAAAAGGAAAATTGGGCACTGTTGAAAGCTTGGCCTTGCCAGATTGTGTTCTTTAACACAAATTTTGGAGGATAATTTTTCTATCGTGTTTAGCAAGATTTGCTTTATCTTCAGGATTATTTTAAAGCATTAAAGGACAATTGGGCACTGGTGAAGGCTTGGCCTTGTGAATGCCTTTTGCTTCTCTTTGGGTGTTTTAAAATTGCTTAAAATGGGAAACAGAATATCTTTAAGGATAAAGTTTTGGCCGACCAGGCAGTGTTTCTGGGAAGCCATGAGAAGGTGGAAAGTATAGGAAAAAAAGTAGGATGAATGGAATGATCAAATAATAATTGAATATTAGCAATGAGGATGCATGTGCATTTGTATTTGACTTTGGTGTCATCTCATCCTTGAGGAAAAAAAGAAAAAAATCATGTTTTCCCAGTGGTCTCCAAAGGGCTCGGAGTAATAAAAATACTTTAAAACCAAAATAATGCAAATGAAGAATTGCAGTTGCAAAAATACCTGGCCAATTTTAAGGTGCCAGACGTTAAGAGTAGTGGATTTGGGGGGGGTTCAAACCCCGTGTTAAGCAGCAGTTTGGTGTTAAAGGTCCCAGTGCCTGCCTTTTGGTGGAAAAAAAGTGTGGGTTTCGTTTTTTTAATCTGAGCTCTTAAATAGCTTAAATCTGAACTCTTAAATAGGCAGACGGGATGAGTCAGGCCCGTCCAAAAAATGTCAGTGGGCGCTAACGCAGGAGGAAGGAGCCGGGATCCCTTTCAATGCCGGGTCCTGATTTGGGTGTTGGATTCGTGGTATCATCTTCAGCATCATGGCAAAAAATGGGGAATTTATTAGCAAGGGCCTAATTATTTCTCTGCCTTGAATGTGGAAAAAGCAGTTGGGTTTTAAATAAGAAGTTATTGGGGTTTGGTTTAAAAAAAAAAAAGAAAAGAAAAAAGGAACTGCCTGAAAGCAGTCAAGTTTTGAATTTAGGATTAAAATGGAGTTTTTTGGGAAGGCAGCTTCCCCCAAGAAGGAGTTTAAGGTCTGGAGCTGCCCCTTTCCCTCTCTCTCTTCTCCCCAAGTTGGGACGTGGCGGCTGCTGGGCTGCTTCCAGCCAGGTCCCTTCTCGACGCCGGGACGATGCTTTGTGCAGGCTGAGGGCATCGAGGGGGTTGTATGAAGTGTGTGAAGGCTGGCTAGTGGTTTCTGAGAAGGGAGAAAAATTTTATTTTTTATTTTTCCTTATGGGCAAGACCTAATGGGCTGAAAAAATCCACCATTGTGGATTGCACCCATCACAAATCCACTTTAATAATACATCCAAGCCTGGCTCGACATCTGAGCAGTCCCTGCCATGGCAGAGTCCAGTCCTTCACTTTTCCTTAGGACTAGGGATATTTTTATTCTCTGCTCACTGAGAAATCTCAGAGGGGAATCAAAATCCTTCACTCGGGGCTATATAAAATCAAGTGATTTTGCTTCCTGGAGAACCATCACCTTTGGATAGTGCTAATTGCAGAGCCTCCCTGGCATCATGAAAATATTAATTATTATTATTTTTTAATAATGAAGGTGAAGTCTATGCAGGTGTAGCTGGATATGCAGACACAGATATGGAGTTTACGCAATTGCGTATGGCTTTATTTTTTTTCTCTCCCACTGCAAAGCAACGCTCTGGGGAAAGAAGTTTAGTGAAACTGTATGCAAAGATGATAGAAAATGGAAAAAGCAATAAGATCTTTATTTCTATTAAGAAATAAGGATCCAATTTATTTCTATTAAGAAATAAAGATCTTACTGATTTTTTTCTAACAAGAGGAATTTTGGCCGGGGTTAAAACGTACCAGTGCAGCCCTGTGGTATGAAGTGGGAAAGGTGGGTGCGTAAATCACATGGGCCTATTTGAAAAACTTTCAAAATGCCAAATTTGGGCTTTTCAGGGTAAGTTTGCCGAATGATGATTTCATTACCCTGAAGGGCAGGATCAGATCTGGCTGAGGCTGAGGCCGTGAACTTGCTCCAGGCATTCCCTGGGATGGCTTTAGAGTAAATTCCCGACTTAATGAGGCGTGAAAAGGACCCGCTGCAAAGTCCCTTTTCGGGAGGCTTCCCTGCCAGAGACAAAAACTGCTCAAAATCCATCCCAAAATTAGCACTGATGGGCAGCTTTCCCCTTCCCCAGGCCGAGGGGAGCAGGGATCGAGGGCGGCTCGGAAGCCCGAGCGCAACCACCCCGCTGCCGCTTGCTGCCTCCTGTTTTTTGCCAGGCTCGGGATGGAGAGACAGATCCTGGTTTGTCATCCTCACCCTCCTGTAATTTTAGTTTTCACCAAAAAAAAAGAAAAATCCCCCCCAACAGTGCATTTTTCTCCTTTTGCCATAGCATCAAGGAGGTTGATGTCATTGGGGAGTAAATCGGGGCGAGGGGCTTGTTGGCATTTCTGGTGGGTGCTTTGCATTTTGTTTTGATTAAATTTGAAGTCAGGGATCCCCGAACAGGCACCTTTTGAACACAGCAGCAGCATCTGGAAAGATCAAAGCCTGGAGCAGGCGCTGGGGTTGGGAAAAGTCTTCTCCACTGCTGGTAGGGGAGAGAGATTGTGAACCAGATCTTAAGCTTTCCCATAGGGATGCTAAGAGATTTGCCCTGTAGCATCCCCGGGGCCAGCATTTCCAGGGAATCATCGGCATTTGGTACAATCCTCTGCCCCACAAGCAGCCCCTGACCTTCCCCACCCACCTAAGGACAAGGTGGCTGCTCCCCATGGGGCAGAGGGTGATGGGGGGGAGCCGCAGCATCTCTGCTGTCCCTGCCCTGGGTGGGATGAGGAGATAGAAGGATGGGGCTGTAGGATGGAAGAATGGGGACACAGGATGGAGGGATGGGGCTGTAAGACAGAGGGATGGAGCTGTAGGGTGGAGAGATGGGGCTGCAGGATGGAGGAATGGGGCTGCAGGATGGAGGAATGGGGCTGTAGGATGGAGGGATGGGGCTGTAGGACACAGAAATGGGGCCGTAGGATGGAGAGATGGGACTGTAAGACGCAGAGATGGGGCTGTAGGGTGGAGAGATGGGGCCGTAGGACAAAGATGGGGCCGTAGGACGCAGAGATGGGGCTGTAGGATGCAGAGATGGGGCTGTAAGATGCAGAAATGGGGCTGTAGGATGGAGGGATGGGGCTGTAGGACACAGAAATGGGGCCGTAGGATGGAGAGATGGGACTGTAAGACGCAGAGATGGGGCTGTAGGGTGGAGAGATGGGGCCGTAGGACAAAGATGGGGCCGTAGGACGCAGAGATGGGACTGTAGGATGCAGAGATGGGGCTGTAGGATGGAGGGATGGGGCCGTAGGACATGTCTGCATTTTGCACGGGACCCCGCATCCCCCGTTTCGCAAGCGGTTGCATTTCACACCTCGGCGCCGCCGGCGGGGAAGGTTGTCTCAGGGCTTTGTTCCTTCCCCCCCCTCCTCCCCTCTCCCTGTGGGTTTCAAGCCACCTTCTGCTCTCCTGCCTAATTTAATTGTCACCGGTCAGCCTGGGATTTGGGATGAAACCCACGGAATTAGGGTTTTCTAATCTTTGAGCGAGATCAAGCTCAAACACCGCAACTGATTCTTACCCCCTCCAAATGCCCAGACACAGCATGTTTTAAATTACAAACAAAGCAACAACAATTATAAAAATATCACCATCATGGGAACTACACCACCCTTGGTAATAATGCAACTCCTTAATTGAAAATTGCGCTTTACTGCCAAATACAAATGCGTATGTTGTGCAGAACAACCACAGTGTCGTATATAATACATTATAAATACTTTTCAATTTACGTAGAGCAGTAAAACCTAAGGCAGGGGATAGCGGCACAGAATCTAAGACTTTTTTAAGCCAGGATTAAGTATTTTTCTCATCTCCATGTGCACTCATCTACATGTCCTTATCCTTCTAACAATAACAGCAATTTTTAAATTTTTTTTTTTTAAGAGACAGCCTATATTTTGCTCTCACATATTTATTTCCACCAGGCTTGAGGGGAAAGAGGCAAAACTCTTGGCAATACTCTTGGAGTATTTATTGAGTGGTTCCTAAAGGAAAATGAGCCCGATTCTGCTGCCTCTGTGCCCTAATGATGATGGGGAACCCTTGGCTCGGCAGGCAGAGAAGGGAGCCCCAAAACTGATTATCCCAAATGCAGACAGGTATTTTGAATGGGCAAAGCACTCTGAAAAATTATGGATGTCTTGCCAAAAAAAAAATAATAAAAAAATCCAAACCAAAAATCAAACCCAACAAAATACCGACCAGCAAATAAAATCCCAAACTGGATGAAAAAGCAGCAGCGCAAAGAGATAGGCAGATTTTTCTGCCTGTTGCTGCTGGGGGAAGATGTGTGTGTGGGCTGTTAAAATACAAGTATAAAAATGCAGTTTTAAGGAAAATGCAATGACAAAAAAAATTTGATAGTGTAGTCCTGAAACCTATTTCTCATGGGCACCGGGCTCTGGGCTGAAATTTTTACTCTTCCAGCCCCGCAAATGTTTGCACACCCAGAAAAAGGGGCACAAATACAATATATCACCCTTCAGAGGTTTTGTTCTCAAATTCGCATGCCAGTCCTCCAGTTTCCTTACTGAAAAGGAGATGCAGAAATGGGATATTCGGGGATCTCCCCCTTGCTCGGGGCTGAGGAAGGCGAGGGGGGGATGTGGCCGAACATTTCGGGTCCTTCCAGGCTTTTGCAGCCCAATTATAAAAAAGATTTAGCGAAGTGGCTGCCTCCCCATTTGGGTCTCAGAGCTGCCTGCAAAACCAGGCAGAGAGAGCTCAGTTCGGGGGCTTAAAGCAGACAGTTTTGCTCACGCCCGGAGGGCAAAAATGCAGATTTTTTTTTCTTCTGGGACGGTCGCACCAGCCCGTGTGATCCCCCAAATAATGCGATACGCTGCCGAAAAATTTCAGACCTAAGGGTAAAGTTGGGTTGTTATGGGTACGGTTTGCTTTGGGGTGGAGGGACTTGTAGGACTGCAGAAAGAGAGGCTGGAAATGCCAAATATTCGCCTTTAGATGGATCCCGAATTCACGCTGCTGTCTGGCAGGAAGGTGTAAATAAGCCTTTGGTGCGCGAGTGTGAAACGCTGCTTAAACAATCAAGGAAATACACGAGAATCTCCAAAATTCACCCGAATTATAAAAGCAAATTTCATCATAAGGTTGGATTGAGTTTTTTTTTTTTTTGTTTTTATTTGCAAGTGGAAGAAAAAACCTTTGCAGGACAAAAAACTTGCAGCTGTGTATGATAACGAACGGCGTTACGGCAAAATATTAAAATCTCTCTGGCCTTTACAAGTCTTCCCTGCATCATCGGTCACGGTGACCAGTGCAAGCTGTAAATACATCCATAATGACAAATTAAACCCAATTATCTGCCATGCCTGAGCAGTGAGATCTTTATACACAGGCGCTTGACAGCGCTTGAAAATAATTCGATCATCATTGCCTTCACAATGTACAAATGGTATTAAAAGGCTCTTTGGAAAACACTCGTGTTTCTGCCATGCTGAGCCATGCCGTTGTAAGGTTTTATTTCCAAAAAAATGTGGGTTTTTTCCCTTTTTCTTCTTTTTTTTTCTCTTGCAGTTTTCCAGAAGGTCACTTGCTGCAGGGTACTCTTGAGTTTGCAGCATGCCTGGTGCTCTTTTAAACACTCAGGGCATTCGGTGTGGTTTTTTTTTTTTTCTCAATATGATAAGCTGGAGCTGGATTTTCTCATCTCCCAAAAAAAGCACAGGCGGGCGGGC
>NW_009718624.1:0-23257 GCF_000703405.1 Apaloderma vittatum | reverse complement strand
AGAGGTCTTTTCCAGCCTCAGCAATTCTGTACTTCTGTGATTCAAGGCTTAGCATCCCAAGAAGGCTGTGCTGGGAAGCGCTGAGGGAAGCAGGATAGGTTTGTTTACAGTTTTTGCTTCTACAGAAGTTAACGGACTCTAGAGCATTCTCACAACATATTTCTGTTTGACAAATCAATAATTTCCAGTGAAAAATTGCTCCATTTGGGGAATTCCTGGCTAGGATTATTTAGGCTGGTTTTCAAGAAAAGCAGATGCTTTAAATATTAGCTATTCCACTCACTTTTAGATATAAAAAACTTTGAAGTGTCTAAAGAAAAAAGAAGAAGTGGCTATCAACTCTAACGATGCATTATTATTTTTCTTGAGAAGGTTTATAAAAAGGGGTATAATTTTTCTCTTTTTGCCACTGAAGTAAATTTTCACTAAATTGATCAATCCTCCTGAAGGATGTTATTTAGTAAAATGTGATGCTTTTTCCCTTGTGTTTGTATTGTACTCTCTTTTTCTCTCACACACATGCATACACAAAGCCACGTGCACACACATGCACATGTCCGCACTTCCAGAGACTTAAATGACAGATAGTCTTGTTCCAAAATCCACCATTTTATAGGAATGATACATTTTCTTTTTCCCTATAGCACTGAATGACTCCAAAAGGGCCTGATTAAACATAGCTGTCATTGCACTGCCATGCAGTTCTGCCCACTTGCCTCGTTTGCAAAGGGGAGGGTGACAAGAAATCAGGAAGGACGAGTGGGTGGCGATGGTTGGTTTCTATTTGGAGGAAACTATTTGGAAAACTGTAGAGTTCTTTTATCTGTCAGTGATATAACAGAGTCTGACATGCCTAGCAGTAGGCAGAAGCAGCTGTCAGTAGTAGTATAATTTATTAGTATCTCTTTCTGAATAAGAGGGCTGACAGACTAACATGAGAGCAAAGGGGAAATCTGCCAAGTCATCAGCTTGCACCTCAGGCTCAGACTGCCGATAGCCCACTGTGGAGTATACACAGCATTAAATATGTATTGATTAATGCAGTGGCAGAGTCCACCGAGTGCATTGTCAATGATAAGGAAAATGGCTGAGGCATTCCTTCCTTTTCTAGCTGAGAGAGTCCCACACCCAATGCCCTGAGTTTCAAAATCCTCACTAGGAATAGCTAGAGTTGTCCACAAAAATGATGGCCTGGCAGAACGTTGTTTTTTTCAAGTTTTTTTGTATATGTGCATCTATGTTGTAAAAACAAATTGTCTACAGAAAAAAAAAGGTGTGATGGATAAAGAAAGTGATTTAAAAACCACACGAAAAGTAATTATTACCTAGTAATTATACAGTAAGAAAATCAATTTGATTGATAATATTGTGCTGCTATTGTTTAAGAAGTAGAGTATCATAAAAAAAAAAAAAGGAAATCAATTACCTGTGCTTATTAGATGAATATTAGGAAGTGGTAGTGAACAGAAAACACCTGCTTTTTTAATACTTACTACAGTTTTGGGAAGTGTCAGAAGGAACATGACTCAAGAGCACTCCTCAGTGTGTCCCTTCATAGGATGACACATGAGGTGCAATCCAGTATAAACTCACTGTAGGTACTAAATACTATTTAAATAGTATTAAATACTATTTTAAAAAAAAACATTTAACATCACTGATAAAAAGTCAACATTTCCTCACATTAGTTCCTGCAATATGTAAGTTGTCTTTGTGAAGGATTCTTTAGGTGAGTTTTTGGAGGAAATTTTGGTGTTTGTTTTATTTTTCCTGTGGCAGATCATGAACAAAAAGTAATTGTAGTCACAAACCTGGGCCGAGCTAATCCCAGGCACAAATACAAACTGGGCACAGAGTGGGTTGAGAGTAGCCCTGAAGGGAAGGATTTGGGGATGTTGATAGATGAGAAGCTCAACATGAGCCGGCAGTGCGCTCATGCAGCCCAGAAGGCCAACTGCATCCTGGGATGTGTCAAGAGAAGCGTGGTCAGCAGGTCAAGAGAGGACTCTCCTCCGTTACTCTGCTCTTGCGAGATCCCACCTCGAATACTGCATCCAGTTTTGGCGCCCCCACCATAAGAGGGATGTGGATCTGTTGGAGCGTGTTCAGAGGAGGGCCACAAGGATGATCCAGGGGCTGGAGCACCTCTGCTACGAGCACAGGCTGCGGGAGCTGAGATTGTTCAGTCTTGAAAAGAGAAGACTTTGGGGCGACCTAATAGCTGCCTTCCAATACCTGAAGGGAACCTACAGGAAGACTGGGGAAGGACTTTTTACAAGAGTGTCCACTGATTGGACAAAAGGAAATGGGTTTAAGTTGAAGAAGAATAGATTTAGATTGGACCTTAGGAAAAAATTCTTCAGTACGAGGGTGTCAATACTTTGGAATAAATTACCCAGAGATGTTGTGGCTGCCCCCTCCCTGGAGGTGTTCAAGGCCAAGTTGGATGGAGCCTTGAGTAGCCTGATCTAGTTGAGAGGCGTCCCTGCCCATGACAGGGAGGGTGGATTAGATGATCTCTAAGGTCCCTTCCAGCCTATGCCCTTCTATGATTCTATGATTCTATGAAATAGTAAATAGGAACTTCTTAATGGTGAATCCCGAATAGCTTATAATGAAGGACAATCAAAACACTAAAGACCAAGTTGTTGTTAGGAATTTATGTCTCCAAGTATCATGAACACGATTTCAGTCAAGAGCTGCTTCAATACTTCAGGTTCATTATCTGAGAGAATTTATCATGAGCCTTTTAAAAGTCTTTTCCATGTAACAGAGAAAGAGAAATCAAATTAGCAACAGCCTCAACTTGATAAGGCAACCAAAGAACAATTCCTAATTCAATCTATTGTTAATTGATATTGTGCTATTAATGTTGGAAAAAAAATACCAGCAATTTAGGGGAAGGTTTAAGTTCTAATGGTTCTGCTCAGTTTCTCTGTGGTCCTACAGAAAGAATAAAGTCTTATGCTGAAGTGTTTTTGTAAAATTCTCTCCTTTTAATCTTCTCCGCTGGTTGAAAATATACATCTTTAATAAGAACTGCATGGATCATGATTTTATGCAGCTAAGATTTGAAAAATGCCTTTCAGTGAAATTCATGCAAATATTTTGCTGACCCTAATAAATGAGGAAGTTCAACTTGCACTTGCTGGATATTGAGAAATAGGCACCTATATTAAGGTTTCTGCCCTAGATTCTGTCTTTTTCTTTACCCTCTCCAAATAAAAAAAAAAAAGAAAAAAAGGGCACTATTTAGCAATCTTGTCAACTAAATACATAAAGAAAGCTGATTATAATTTACTTTTAATTCGAATATTGGATTTGTTTTTCAAACAAAAAAAATGAGCACTTTTAAAAGCTCTTTTTATGTTGAATGCTTTTGTCATATTTTACAACTTAACTTTAGATTTATGTAAACCTTGGAGATTACATTAAACTTTCCTGGCAGTATGTTATTCCATACCTAATAATTTTAGTTTCTTCTGACTCCTTTTGAAGTAGTCTATACTGGCAACCTTCCAATAAACTGTTTTTTGCTGAATCTTTGACCTGATCTATTGTCTCAGTTCCTGTATTGCTAGAATTATATACTTTTTCAGATGAGTGTTAATACATCTGTTTTACTGGGAGTGTTGCACAACTTTTTTTCACACATTACATATGGGGAGAAAGAGTTTTTTGTTATCTGACACACAGGTGTCAAGTGGTCCTTATCAGTGTGTGGGATTTGCCTGAAATATTTTATGACAGTGTTGTTTCCCAGTGATTATAGATCCTCCTATGGAAATATTAAATAAGCTGAAATGCATACTCTTAAAGACATACAACTTTATTCTCTATATGTACTGTATTCAGAAATTCTAAATCAATCTTTTTGGGGCAGATAGAAGAGGAGTCTTTATTCTGGGAGCATTATAGGCCTTGCAGAGACAGAGATGATGCCATTACCAATCTTTCATATATATAGGCATTTTTGAAGCTGAAATGTTACACAGAGTGCATCAGCCTCATTGAGAAGCAACAGTCTGTGAAAAAATATTTTCTTGTACAAAAATATTTTTTGCAGCTATTAAGAATATTCACATTTTATGTCAGCTTCCCCAAAAATTTAGAAGGTTCTTTTGTAGTCTCAGTTTTGTGATCACAGCTTAATTCTGGTGTGTGCTTTAATGTCTAGACTATTGAAAAAGAAATGTAAGAAACAATATAATAAAACCCCACCCTAAAAATAAAGTCTTAACTTTATAGTATAAGGAAAAAAGAATATTTGGTTCTGAACATTTTCAGAAGTAATTTTCTTAAGAACTTCAGTGTAAAAAACCTCTAAGATAAACTTTATTCCAGAACAATGAAAGCTTGAACAGAATCCCAAAAACTGCTCAAAGATAGGATGTTTGATTAATATATTATAATCATTAGGAAAAAAGAAATATAACAGGCAAGGGAATGATGATTATGACATGTCAATTAACAGTCTGTTCTGAATTCTGAGCAAATCAGATGCTGTAAGAGAAAAAGAGCATTTTTGGTCTTCTTAACCATGTTATTTAGGGACACTAACAGGTCACCAGTGACATCATCATGATTAATTCTAGTTTATGTGATAAAAGAATTTTCTTCATACATATGACAGATAATATGGTCCCAAAGGTGGGAAGGAGAATCCCAGTGCCCCAGTCAAATACAGGAAACATTGCCCTGGATCCTCAGGGCTATCCTAGGGAAGTCTCAGGCACAGGGGCCAGGGGACACCCCAGATCAAGAGTCAGAAGGGAGAGCTTCCAAACGCATCTCATGGTCTATCAGGAAATCATTGCTTGAGGGTACAGGAAACAGCATGGGTAGATTGAATAAGACTGGTCATGGGATATTTAGGAGAGAAACTGAAGGTAGAGAAAGGGAGGGATCAAGGTCGTTTGTGAAGGAATAGGCACAGTAAAGGCATAAGGGGATAGAAGGGCCTGGTCACATGTTAACAGTTGCCCATTAGTACGTGTATCTGGCTGTGCCCTGAACCTAATCAGCACAATCTGTCCTCTCTTCTTATTAAACTCCATTTCTAAGTTATTTCCTGGGTGATAAACTCTCTGTGGCAGTGGGTAAAGCAATCTGCATGGGACCATGGGTCAGAGGATCCATGCATCTGGGTGTCAGCAGCCAGAGAGACCAGGGTGTGTGTGCATGGTGTGGGTGCTTATGTCAGTCTGTGAGCACAAGGAAACATCAAACTGGAGTATCCAGCAAGCAGGATAAGAGTTTGGAAGACAAATATTGGAGGTGCTCTAACTCTGGAGTGGGTGGTGAAGAGACTTGAAGGTCTGTTTATTGGTTGCTGGAGGGACCAGGAGGTTCAAGTCAGTGACTGAGGAGTTCATGGGTTCTGGGGTTCAGCTCCTAGTGTGGTCATAGATCTGGGCCAGCTGCTGGAGAGACCTCTACATATGTCCATGCAAGTGGAAAATCAGAACATCCAAAAGCCAGGTGCTGAGTTTCTAAGGCCAGATGCTGGATTTCTAAGCCCAGTTTCTGAAGGCATGTACGTTGTATATATTTATATATCTATATATATTCTGCTAACATGTTTTATACTGAGAGAAATTAACAACATGAAGCTGTTGATGCTGTCTGCATTTGAGCAAGTGCTGTGTTTTCTGTCTGTGTCAATCTGTGCAGCCAACCATGTGCTTACGTACTGTGTATTGTATATGTATGTGTGCCTGTTGGGAACACACTCAGCTTCATTCCCAGATGGACCTGGGGACATGGAGCTGTGGCAGCCTTGCCTCTGCTGGAGTATGAGACTCAGCAACTTTTAAGACTCATGGGACAAATGTACAATTAAAATGCTATTACATCTCTTCCAAGAAAAAACATAAGAATTTCTTGTAAATTAGTTTTACTTGAATGCTGAGAAATCTGCTTCACCAGAAAATCTCTGTTGTAAATAATGACTTCAGAGACCTTGAGGTAATTTACAGCTGGCTTAAATGCATGTACAAACAGGAGGACAGGTTTTATATTTAAAGCAAGATGTTAAGTCTCCGGGGACCCAGTCCATAAAGGTATTTAGTAGTTAAGTTTTCCTTAGGGGGGTCAATGTAGACATCAGTTATTGGAGAAGACAAAGTGTATATGTCCTATTATTGATCAGACTAAGACTCCTCAGGGTGAGTGGGTATTTATCTTGGGAAGCCTCATTTTCGTAACCAAGAGTCAATCAGATAAAATGAGGCCTTACTGCTACAGTATATACTTACTGCCAATTTTAATTTCTCAGAGCTTTGTATGGACCTTGAGATAAGTACCTATTTGACCTCAGAGCTAGAACAACTTGTCTTTGTAATAGGATGCACACCTATTAGATACATTTTCTGCCATCTTCATAACAATGAACTCTTCCCAGGCAAATATAGTCTTCTTGATAACGTTCCCCTGTGCAGTTCAGAAATCCATGTATATACAAAACCTTTTTCCTTGTATATCCTTCTCGTTGTTTCCCTACACAGTGTAGAGAATTCAGGCTCAAATTGCTCATTGTGCATAAGGAAAATTTAAGAGAAAGCTCCAAGTTGTCTGAGATTCTTAGATGCTCAAGGGATTTTTTAATCATCATCTGATCCCTCCGAGACACAGACAAATAACCTACATCCCAAGTACAATACACCATAATTCCCAAATGTACACGTTATTTTATGAGCTTACACCAAGTGTGACAATTTCAGTGCATATAAAAAAAAAAAGTCTTGATTGAATAGCCCTTGAGATCCACCCTACATTTTCCTTTTAAGAAATTGTTGCAATGAGAATACGGAGTTATATTCTCTTCAGACTTTCCAAAAAAAGGATTTTTTAAGGATGATTTCTACAACAGAAAGTCTCTGCAGCACTGCCTTATTAGTTCTCTAGGACACTTTTATCATCTTCCTCCTGAGAGCAACTCTATTACCATTTCTCTTTAGAGAAGAACAACCTTTCCTTATAATCCTAAGGTCACATAGCTCAGTTGAGTGCTTAGTTGTTAGGTGGTGTCTCTTTGAGCTGAGACTATACCTTAGCTACAGAATAACCTTATTCTTAGTGATTGGCTGATTTGAAAGAGATTCCATTTCCAGTCAATTCTGGGTACATCCCATAAGTATAGGGAAGCTTGTAAGCTTCTTTACTTATCTGCAGATAACAGGCAATTTGTTTCAGTAAGACAGGAACAGGGATTTTCAAAGGGAAAGGAAGAGTTAAGTATCTGATAGGATGAGCATCTCTAAGCAACACTCCTTGCACTGGTCTTTCCTGGCTGTCAGCCACCATAGCTGTCACCAAAGGTAGGATATGTTTGCCATTTGGTACTTCTTTCACCTTTCCTTGCTGTGGAAAACATACATGCCATACACTGGCATACTGTTTTCAGCCCCAGTGTGCACAGAGACTGAGGATTTGTGTTTCTCTGTACCCTAATCCTAACTCAAATTGTAAGTGCAGCTCAAGGGCAAGGTTGAGGTCCTCAGGACCATGGGTGACCCACATGAGAAGGCTTTAACTGGAGCACTGTCGGTGTAGTGCTGCGCTGCCCTTGGCATAGCTTTGGCAGCCCCTGTGTCACTGCAGCTGTAGGATCTGTGTGTCTCTGAACCATAACCCTAATACTGATCTAAACGAAAACTTAATTTGAGGGCAAGGCTGGAGTCTCTGTAATCATGTGTGGCCTAGATAACAGGATCACAGAATGTTAGGGCTTTGAAGGGACCTCTAGATGTCATCTAGTCCAACTCGCTTGACAGAGCAGATCCACCTAGAGCAGGTTGTGCATGATGGCATCCATGTGAGTTTTGACTGTCTCCAGAGATGAAGACTCTACCACTTCTCTGGAAATCCTGTTCCAGTGTTCTGTCACCCTCAAAGTAATGAAATTCTACCTCATATTTAGACGCAATTACCCATGTTTAAGTTTATGCCTGTTACCTCTTGTCCTGTCACTGGGCACCACTGCAAAAAGACTGTCTCCATTCTCCTGAATTCAATTATTAAATATCATAATATGCCAGTTCTTATTACACATTTGAATTTTCCTTTTTCATCTTATCTCCAAACAGGATATGTTGAAAGGTCATGGAAACCAGCTGATCGGCATTACCAAAGGCCAATTTAATTCCTTTTGCAGTCAAATGAATTTAGAAAAGGATGGTATTTAAAGCCTGTATTTGTGATTCTCTGTCCATCCAAAATGAGGATCAAGTGCTTTCCAATCAAAAAATACAGATGTCTAAACCACAGTTTAAAAAAATCTTGATACAAGTTATATAGTGCTTTGAACAAAATATCAGAAAACTAGACAAACATATAGATGAAATTTGTATACTTTTTGTGATGACTTTTTGAAAAATAAGAATAGATAAGTTACAAATTTTGTTCTGATTCAGAAAACCTCTAGGGTGGCTTAACATTGCAATATCTTAGCGCATTTATGAAATTACTGTAGAACTACTTAGATATTTTTGGTTTGTTTGTCTCTTAATCCCTCCTCTGCCTGGAGAATGAAGTGCAGATTAGCAAACTGGATTTAATGGTGGATGCTATATTTCTCTATGCTTTGGACGTTTCCCCAGAGCAAAATGTTAAATTAATTTAATTAAATTTAATTTAATAAAATAAAACAAACAAACAAACAAACAAACCAGCAGTCCACCCCTAAGCTTTTAGCCATAGATTCAATACCCCAAAACAATGGGGTTACTCAGTTACATACAAATCATTTATAACTGTTGTATACAGTCAAATGCATATGTCAGTGGTATAGTTGAGCTGAGTGATAAAAATAATGATCTTCATTGACCATGATTTCTCTAAATATATAATTCTTCAGTGAGTATGATTTTCAGAACCCATTCTAAGTAGCTTTGTGAAATCTGATATTAAATGTGCATTCTTGTATAACTCATGCATTTTTCACAAGAAGCTGAAATTCAATTCACAGTACAGATATTTACATCTACCCCAAGAATAAAGTTCAGGAAATGTACTTAAACTAGTAGAAACTTGGACATTATGATCTCACAATAAAAATAACTGCCTACAAAACCAAGTTATTTTTGAAGCTTCAGTCTATGCATACTGTATGTTGTGCATCCATTCAACAGGTACTCAAGGTACAGCCAGTCTTCTTTCTCTACAATACCTCAGAATAAATAGCTCAAGTTTCTATCTGGATACTGAAAATATCAAAATATCCATTTAGACACAGTACACTACAAGCAACAAAAAAACCCAAACACAAACAAACAAAAAATCAGAATTCAGACCCAAACAAAAAAACACCAAAACCCCCAAAACAAAACACATTTCATGTTTTATGAAACCAAAGAAAGCAATAAAATACTGCAGCAAAACACTGTAAAATCATGTTATCAGATAGAATTTGCCTATTTTTCTAGAATGTTCCTTTGGAGAGTAATTTGACGTATCCAAGTATTATTCTCTATCACTAAAAGAAATAATCTTAAAGCTCTTGAGAACTGAATTTTGGTTTTCCATGCAGATGTAAAAAATATTGCAATAAGGGAAAGTTAAACAAAAGATTTTGCAAGTATCTTTTTTTTTCATTAACTGGTGCTTAGATAGCATATATTTCAGACACATATTGAACTTAAATAGATTTCAAAGTGTATTTTCAAACGTACTGTTACTTTTTCAGGGAAACTATCAGTAAATGTTCCCCCTAGGAATATTCCTAAAATTTAAGTTTTTAAGATTCCCACATTAGATTAATTTGATTACACTCAAAGGCCTGGATGAATCCTGCCTGACTATATGCACTGAAATGAGTAAATATGAAACAAATAAAGGACTATGAAGTAACCAAAGATGCCTTTCTTCCCATCTGAAGCACTTTTTTTGCTTGAGGCAGAGATAGGATAAACTGTCACAAGATGTCTTGTAGTACCTAAAATTCCTCCTCTTTAAGTCTTCGTGTTATTATTTAAAAGTTTCCTGTTGCCTTCATTTGATTTATCTCCCATTTACAGAATCACAGAATCACATAATATTAGGGATTGGAAGGGACCTCAAAAGATCATGTAGTCCAGCCCTCTGCCACAGTAGGGTCACCTACAGTAGGTCGCACAGGAACGCGTCCAGACGGGTTTTGAATGTGTCCAGAGAAGGAGACTCCACACCCTCCCTGGGCAGCCTGTGCCAGTGCTCTGTCACCCTCACAGGGAAAAAGGTTTTTCTAATATTTTTGTGGAACCTCTTATGTTCTAGCTTGTACCCATTGCCCCTTGTCATGTCATTGGACATCGCTGAAAAGAGCCTGGCTCCGTCCTCCTGACACTCCCCCTTGACATATTTATAAACATTTATGAGGTCACCCCTCAGCCTCCTCTTCTCCAAGCTAAAAAGACCCAGCTCCTTCAGCCTTTCCTCACAAGGGAGACGTTCCACTCCCTTCATCATCTTTGTGGCTCTGTGCTGGACTCTCTCAAGCAGTTCCCTGTCTCTCTTGAGCTGAGGGGCCCAGAACTGGACACAATATTCCAGATTTCGCCTCACCAAGGGCAGAGTAGAGCGGCAGGAGGACCTCTCTCGACCTACTAGCTACTCCCCTTCTAATACAGCCCAGGATGCCATTGGCCTTCTTGGCCACAAGAGTACATTGCTGGCTCATGGTCCCAGGTCCCTTTCTCCTACGCTGCTCTCCAGCAGGTCAGTTCCCAACCTATACTGGCACGTGGAGTGCAAGACTTTATGCTTGCCCTTGTTGATTTTCATAAGATTTCTCCCTGCTCAGCCCTCCAGCCTGTCTAGGTCTCTCTGAATGGCAGCACAGCCTTCTGGCGTGTCAACCACTCCTCCCAGTTTTGTGTCGTCAGCAGACTTGCTGTCATTATATGCTGTCATTCTTAAATGTATCTTTCCAATATCATCTTCTCTGTCACAGTTATACCAGTATATCTTCTCATGTTTGTTCACACATATATTGCTTGAGTACTGTTTTTACAGAAAAGGAGAAGCAGGAGATCTACTTCTTAATATAGTGTAGGATGTTATAACAATTAATGCAGTGATCTATAATCTCCATAGTACTTCTGATTGATGTCATACACTTGCACAAATTGCTATATACTTGAATAAAAGTTAGACAGAACAGAAATTTTTCTATAGTTATTTTTTATTCTCACACTAAAAGGACAGTTACAAAGTTACTGAGTGGCACCTATGGAGCTCTGAGAGACGTTAGACAAAAAGTAACTTCTCAAACTATCATGATTTGGATTAATATATGGATTCAAAAAGGTGTGATACACTCAGGAAACACTTTAATATGACTTCTTTTAGTCTGATTTTTTCCTGGTTTTCTGTTTCACTGAACTGAATGGCACTGTTCTGAGGTTTTGCCTCATTAGTGTCACTATCAATAACCAGATCACTTTCTCAAGAAGAATAATTCTCACTGCTCCCTTTTAAATTAATGCAGAACTTTCAGAATATACTTGAATAGTGTGTATGTCATCAACAATAGATGCCTCTGGACTTCTATCCTGGATCTTTAACTATGAGAATCAGATTGCTATTAAAAATGACATGGTGATTTATGCATGCTCCTCGATTAACTTTCTACCATCAAACTGGTGACAATTGGAAAATATTTCATCTATAATGAAGATGATGATGAATCATCATGAGGTGGTAAGGATCCAATAAATGTGATAGTGTGAGTTTATATTGATTTTCTTACATTTACTGGCTTGTGTTTCTCCACTTATTAATTTCTGTACTTTGGTCTGTTTCAATGTCTTCTATATTTTGATTTCTCCCCATGTTCTTATTCTGGCAAGAAAAGATTTTTGTGAACTATCATCCTTACATAACTCAAGAGCATTCTTGTTCTTGCTGTAATTATGGTTTCTGGTTCTTTGTAGGTGCTTGTCACATCTCTTACTACTTAAACTTTGCTTGAGTTTATCTCTAAGGCCTACAGTCAAAAAGTGTGACATTTGGAAACAAATACTTTAGTCTCATTTCACAGTAAACTATAGTAATAATCTAGTCAACACAATCAATAGGTGTTCAGGTATTTTATGCATTCAGACCCAGGACCCAGGATAATTTTATTTTTTTAAACAGAAGTTTCGTCCCAGTCATCGCTAAAAAGCTTGTTGATCCTCCTAACAAAAATTTCCTGTATCTAGAAGTCTGTAAAGAAAAACACATATTATCTTGGCCTCTTGATTATTTTTATCATTACTTAGCTGTGTTATTATGCACATCCACTACAGTACCTATTTGCCTGGAAATATTCAGCTGGTAAACAATGTCCACACAGTATTCTGTAAGTTCTATACAGATCATATATAAGTGAAGTTGTTATTCTGTTGCTGGTTTTGTTTGTTTGTTTCTTTCCTAATTTTTCTGCAGCAAAATTTCTCATGATATTGTTGCTATAAATATCAAGCTAGCAAGTTCTTGAAATCCGTACTGATAAAGCCTGATTGATATCCCAAGAAGATGGGTCTCACCTCATTACACGATTTACATGTCTATGTATTTCTGGTGAGAACTCAGATTTTTAGATTTATACACACAAGTTAAGATGTCTACGTATAAGTGCCTATGTATGCTATAATTATCTGGACTTCTGTTACAGTCAGTGGGTCTCAATGGAGTTGCCTCCATGCAGATATTCAGTACCATCTGAGAGGCCCGTCTTTATCAAAGACATATATGTGGGATGATGTGATGAAATGAAAGACCTGTACCTCCCAGGGTTACAGCTGGAGGCTAGAGAGGGTATTCTGTGACATCTTAAATGTCACTAGATCCCAAGGAGTGAACAGCTGAAGACAGCACAGGAGACACAACACAATGAACAGCACAAGTCTGGAGATATATTCACCTGTGTAGCCTCCAGATGCTTGGTTCAATTGCTCACAACTGATGTCTAAGGACATTTGACCTACCCTAAACTGCATAAGATGTTACATATGACAGGCAGATACGACACAGGGCCCAAGAAGTACTCATGCTCTTCTAAGGTTCTACCAAACACCAGGCAACATACCTAAAGGATTTCAAATGATAGTAGACACTGACACATGGGCAAATGAATGCCTGTGTCCTTGACAGTCAGCTGATATACTGCCTGGACTCCACTGAATTTATTGACTAGATCTCTCTTGACTATGACAGTATGCCAGACTCCTGTGCATCTGCAAACCCATGCATAAAATTTAAAACTGCTGTATGTGTGTAGCTGTCTTTCAGGCATTTTAATCTTCTTAAGGGTTTTTAAAAGTCTGGACAGGTGTTAAGTTCTTGAAAAAATAGTTGGCTGAAAAAGAGAAAGATCCTGTTATTCAACTAATGAAGAAAATGCTTCTGTGTGCTTTCAAATCTTATTTGATGTCAGACAATCCCTAAACTAAAATGCAAATCTGTAGGAAACTGAGCTTTACTGGTTCTCCTACTTATGGTTCTACTTAATTTCCACACGGTTCTGGACACTCTATATGGCACCCAGTTTTGTGTTACTGCTGTGCCTGCTTTGCCATCATTTCTTTAATGCTCACTTCCTTACCTCACAGCACAATGGATGGCCTCTCCAAGGCTCGCTGCCTTATTTGCAAAATGTTTGCAACTGTTGAAACTTATTTGGATTTCTATATTTTCTTTTATAAAAATCTCACTTTAGATAAGTAAAACAGAGGAAATCATTATTGTGTACCATGAAGAATAACAACTGATTTTTCTCTTATAGAGAACAGAGGGGTGGATTAATATTTCTTGGGTCTCTTGAAGAGTTCATTCAACATGATTAAATGATCATTATACAACTTCTAAAATATCAGGCTGTGTGCGTTATTGAATCCCAGAACTAAAATATTTTGCACAATTTTCCTGTATGCAAAACACTCAAATGTCCTTTTAGCCATTATCTCACTTTAATACTTTTCAGAGTACAAACCTTCCTTCAACTGACTTGTCATTTCACAGAGAATTAATACAAAGATGTTAAAAAAGCTAATCAACTCACTAAACAGTAAAGGTTTTGAATAATGTCTGACACTAAAGTACACTGTAAGATGTGTCTAAATATTATAAATCATATATTGTCTGTATTTGTTTTCATAGACCTGGTTGCAGTACTTCTCAGAGCGATTCTCATTAGTGCTGCTATAAAAGGTCAATTTCCTATTTCCGCCATGATGTCATTTTTTTCTGGTAAGTTTATGACCTACTTTTTTTCCTCTGATTTCACACATACTGTCAGATTCTTTCAAAACTAGGTGATAATCAGTGAAATACTTCCATAGCAAAGAATACTAAAACAACCTTTCTATTGGTTGAAAATATTGATCTATAAAGAAAAGAGATAACATTATTATATTGAAAAGATTATTTTCAGATTTCAATCATTTCTTCTGAAGCTCTGATTTTTACAAATGAAAAGAATTAAAATGGTTGTTATTAAGTGTTGAAAAATAGTTCCTGGGCATTCCAAGCAGATAGCTTTATTATGCTTTACCTTCTGTTTTAATAGCTACAATAAATCAGAATGGGACTGAAAAAATTCCATTGACATTTGATTATCCTGAAACCACTCTCTTATTCTAAATATCAATGGGAAAAGTATGTTTTCATTTTAAATTGCCATTATACAACTAGATGTACAAGAAATAATTTCACTGACTGGCCAATTATTCTTACAGTAAAGGACTACCATATTGACTTTTTGGTTGAAGAGGTGTCATTATGTTAACAGTAAGAGAGAGCAGTGTTTGAACTAATGTGTGAGCATTATTACTTCAAAAGCTTTATTTTGAGACAACCTTTTTACATCTTTGTGAGATTCGTACTTTGATGCTATTAATACATAAGAAACTGAGTAATAAAAGTTACTGTGTAAAGTAAAGTGTAGCACAGCTACAGGAAGCATCAAGAGGGGGTCAAGAAGTTACTGATTCCAAGTGTTCACTTAATTTTTCCACTAGCATTTTGAATATTGAATGAGAACATTCAGTAAAGAGGAGGATCAGAATTGGTTTTGTGTTCCTATTTTAGACACATATTTGTCGATACTCTTGACTTAGATAATGATTAGACCTCATTTTATGACAAATTAATGTAGAAGACCATGAAATTCCGAAAGGTTCTGTTGTGGTTTGACCCTGACTGGCAGCCAGGTGCCCACACAGCCACTCTCTCACACCTCCTTCTCTGCTAGACAGAGGCAGAAAACATATCAAAGAGCTCGAGGTTTGAGATAAGGATAGGGAGACCACTTTCATTTACCACACAGGGAAAAGCAGAACTTGATTTGGGAGAAATATGTTAGATTTATTAGAAGAACTAATCAGAGAAAGAACTAACCAGAGAAATAAAAAACCAAACAGATCTTAAAGAAAACACCTTCTCCCCATCCCTCCCTTCTTCCCGGTCTCAACATCAACCCCGATTTATCCATCTCCTCCCCCCAAGCGGCACAGGAGGACAGGGAATAGGGGTTACAGTCTGTTCATCTGACATTGGTCCCACCGCTTCTTCTTCACCACAGAGGAGGACTCTTCACACTTCCTCAGGGCTATTGTGGGATCCCTCTCATGGGAGACAAGCTCCATGCTCTCTTCGCCGGTGTGAGTCGTCCCATGAGGGCAATTCATCACAAGCTGCCCAACATGAGTCTGAGGTGCAGTCCGTCAGGCGAAACTGCTCCAGCGTGAGTCCTCCACAGCGTCACAAATGTCCCACCAGCCAACCTGCTCCAGCATGGGCATTCGCTCTTCCATGGGCTACAGGTTCCGGCAGCAACCTGCTCCAGCACAGGCTTCTCATGGACTACAGCCCCCTTCAGGCATCCACCCACACAGCGTGGGGTCCTCTGCCCCATGGTGGGCATCTACACCTCACCCATGGGCTGCAGGGGGACCCCATGGGACTCTCTGCTCTGACGCCTGGAGCACATCTTCCCCCCACTCCTTCTTCACTGACCTTGATGTCTTCACAGATTCTCCATCTCTGTGCCAGCTGTTGAAGCACAGTTCTTTTTCCCCATTTCTTAAATATGTTTTCACAGAGGTGCTCCTCTCCTATGATTTTACTGATATGCTCAGCTTGGCCAGCGATGGGTTCCTTTTTGGAGCCAGCTGGCATTGGCTTTATTGGACTCAGGGGAAGCTTCTAGCAAATTCTTGCAGAAGCCACTCCTAGAGCACCTCTGCTGCCAAAGTCTGGCCAGGCAAACCCAATACAAGTTCAAATACTTTTTCTTGTAACTCTAATACTGAGTTCGTTTAGCATATTACTCAAGGTTGGGGATGGGGGGCTGGTGGCGTAATTTTTTCAGTGTTTTCCCACCAGTCTTTTCTGTCAGTTGAAAGCAAAAGTAAAAAAACCAAAACACTACACATATGTCTTTTTTTTTCAGGATAGGCCACATACTATTCTCAGCAAAATGTAGTGCTCATCCTTCTTTTGCAGCAGAGATGTCAAACTGCGCAAATATTTTTTCCTCATCAAATTGTTTTGGCCCCTTGGCAGAATTCTCAGGCATCTAGGCTGGCAACTTTGATGTTGTCAATTGTACTATCATGTAGATATGTTGATGATTAGTTTTTCTCACTGCTATGTTCACCTTAATGTTATTGTCATTTTTATTGTCAGAGTCATTTTTCTTTTACTATAACTTGTGCACTTCCATGTTTTGATGGAGGTTTCCGTGCAACTACGCTCTCATAAATGTAACTTTTATCTGAGATTTTTAATAGCCTCATTCCAGCAAAACCAAAGGAACATTTTCTCACCTAGTTTTCTTGGAGAGTCAGGAATGAAGTCTCCCATTGTACAGTGACGTGCCTATGTAGTCATTCAGTGTGCAGGAATGATCCATTTTGTTATGAATGAGATCCAACTTCTAATATATGCAATGCATTAAAACGTATGTTTTGGACTGGGTAAATAGATTGATATGCTTCTAAACTCCTCTGAATATTTAAAAAAGTAAAATATGTGGAATGATCACTTACAGGGAAAGTTTCAGATAGTTCTGCAAGTTGTAAACACTATAACTTTTCTAGTATGGTTACATCACTGAAGTGAAAGTGTACATATCTATGTTGTCTAGACACGCCAGAAAGGAGAACTCTAAAGGAAATATGGAAGACTGTATGTTTTCTTACCATCATTTAGGTGGCTCAATCATCATAATCTTCTCTAGATTTCATTCTTATATATGTAAATTCTGTTGCTCTCTGCGTTAATAAATATATTTGTTTGCTACTTGCATTAGATAGTTATTTGCCGTTAAACTTGATAATGGGAGGTAAATTAATATGTAAACCCAGGAGCAGAATAGCAAAAAATTCTAGATGGGTGACTCACAAACCTTTACACATCTTCATTCTTAAACACAAGAAATCTCTTGTTAAAGTTTCAAGTTATAACACATTCAGAATCTGATTCAGATAACAGAAAGCTATGTTAAAAGGATGAAAATTATTAAATCTGCACATAGCATTTTAAAAATGACAGAGAGGTAAAATGGACTTTTGTTTTGCTAGTACCTGTTCTTCCTGTTTTCTCTGATATACATAAATAGTATTTTATCGAGAATGGCAAACCAGTTAAAGTCAATGAAAATCCTGTGGTAAATTCTCATGTTTTCATATAAATCAATATTTGGCTGAAGGGAAATATCTGAGACTGTATCTGAAGACAAATAATGGTAAAGTCTTGTTAGGAGAATCACTGAAGCATATTAGAGAGGCTTTTAGCCAGCTGATCCACATGATTAGAGCAAAAGAAGAATAACATTTAAAAAAAACAACAACAAAAAGAAACAAATGTTCTCTTTGAGACAAAGTGAAGGGGTGTAACAAGGATAGCGGATCTAAAAGTCTGTGAGGGAGTTAATATTGAGGATAAGGAGACTGTGACTGTAGGTCATTTATGTCTTACTTGGGAAAAACCCATGAAAACAATACTGGCTCACTATGATGCTCTAATGTAAGTTTAAAAATGTGTATTCTTGTTATAAAATGGAAAGATTGCTTGGTGAAAAGGAGAAATTGTTAAAAGGATGTGGAAATCTAATAAGACAAAGTAAGACAGGAAAGAGAGAGTGTACTAAAAGGCAAAACCTCCAAAACTAATGCTGTGAGGAAAATATTAATTTAATTCTTTTAGATGTTGATGAAAAACCAGCCTTTAGAAAGTAGATATTTTTGCCCATGTACAGCACTTCTGAGGTGAAAGGAAAATCGTTTTAAGACCAGTAGGAAAAAAAATGAAAAACCTGTGCTGTCACTAAGCAAGTCCATTAATAAAAAGAATTACAGGTACACTTGAGGAAATGGAGGAAAATCCTTAAGGTTGAGAGAATTAAAAGAGCTTGATCAGTTTTGTTTAATGAGCAACAAGAATTAGAAACATCATGTTAGTATTAAAAAAGAAAAAAAATCTAAAAAATCCAGCAGTCAAAATCTACACAAACTATTTCAAAATTTTTTCTTACATTATGAAGTATAGTTTGATTTACATTTCAGATTCTTTCATGAAATCATTCTCCTGAATTTTTCAGAATGACAAAGACATTTGTGAAACAAGAAAACAGTTTCCCTGCCAGGTCTAATTACAGTGCTAAGTACTTTCATGGGTAGAAAGCACTAAAGCTTTTGTTAATGAAACAGAAAAAAGTGTGACAAGAACCAAGGGCTGGAAACTGAAGCCAGACAAATTCGAATACCTGAGAAAACACAGATTTTTAACAGTGAGGGTAATTAACTGATGAAATAAATGAACAGCAGAAGCAGGAGATTTTCCATCATCGAACATTTTTTAAAATTATATTTGAGGGCCCAATTCAGACTGTGTCCTGTGGTTTCTGAGACTGCATCAATGCCTTCCTCATGCACCATTTCAGAACACCCAACTGATTTTCCTTTCTATAAAAAACATAAAGGCCTATATGCTACATCTCTAAATATGATTTGATGGAGTTGACACAAGCCTTCCTGTGTTAGCCTCATGAGTCAGCATGACATTTAACAAGAATACATAGTCTGAGGCATCACTTAGTTGAATAACACATTACTGATGTGGAGGTTCATCTCCCAATTCTTAGAGGAACTACTCAGGCATAAGCAACAGCAAACATGGAGGTGCTTGTCAACACTTTGCCAAATGGCAAAATTTCCATCCACTTCAGATTCAGAAGATCGAAATCTGTCTTGAACGCAGACACCTAAATAATCGTTATTCAGCTGTGGAGAGCATTGCTGTACACATGAACTCAATGCTCTAACAAGGAGGGCAGTGCCCTAGAGTGTGTGAAACTTGGGCTGAGCATGTGCTTTGTTTGTTGGTTCAGGGAAACAAGGAGGAGAAGTAAAGATAACTCCATGATTATCGTATTTGCCTCCTACCTAAATTATTTGGTAGGCCACTTACTGAACAACCTTTAGGTTTCACCTACCTATTTTAAAATATATCTCTTTTCTTTTTTTTTTTAGCTCTGTTTTGGTATGATTTTCTGTTGAGACTGCTGAGGCCAACATCCTCTGTTTTGCTTTAGAATTTATACACTGATAGCATCACTCCTTGATGAGACTGAGACAAAGTCAGCCGTCTACATCACATTAACCACCTGAGCATCACACTAAAATTTTTTGTCAGCTAAGTCCACTGATCTGAGCATGTATCGAAATGCCTGTGCAGCGTCTTTGTAATTGTGAGTTAAAGGTTAGGAAGTGTACATTTTTAAATAACGTAAAGGAAGTCTCAGTGAAGAAGATGTAGTTAAATATTGTTGGTGGGGTTTTTTTTGTGAATTATTGCTACTTTAATAAAAAATGCTCAAAGATAAGAGTTTTTTTGATCATTGGAACAAGCCCCTTCAGCACTCAAAAGTTCAAAAACTCTTCTAAATCTCTAAAGTGAAAACCAGCTACCTTCAACAGAGAGGATGGCTCAGAGGCCCAAACCTGACCTCCACTGCACATTGCTTTAATTTTTCAATCATAGTTTGTCCGTGTTGTTCCTAAATGAACATGGTTACTGTAGGATGGTAGCATCCAAAGGCCCCAGTGAGGATAGTGCTGTGTGCTGTACAAATACAGATAAATAGACATCTCTCGCCCAGCTCAGCTTATGATCTGAAAGGCACAAAGAGGGTGAGGATTGGGAATGGAGATATAACTTTCAAGCAAAAGAAAACTGATGACTGGCAGAGCTTTGGTAGATGAATCCTTTCTTGTTCATTTGTCTTTTCTAATAGAAGTAAAGGTCAAAGAGAGGAAATGGTAAGACTATGGAAGTTCACAGAAAGAGAAAACAATTTGAAAAGGAAGGAATCATCACAGGTTGCTGTCTCTCTGGTTCTGTTCTACCTATAGGAGTAAGCAGGCAGGATATTAGAGGGAGTTTTCAGAGACTTAATGAAGAATTTATCAACTTGCTTTTCAGATGGGAACAGGTTCTTTCTTTAAACTTATGGAGAGAATGTGGGAGGAGACTGTCCTGAGCCTCCAAACATCTGTGAAAATGTTTCCTTAAATACATAACTTGGTAAAACAAAAGGTTAAAAATGTATCTAACAAAATCCTCAAACTTTAAATGAAAATTTGCTATATAGCTGAATAATACACTTCTATTCAGGTAATCAGATGCTCCAATACAGTCTATAACTAAAACCAAAAATACAATAAAATTTAGAAGAGATGTAATTTTTAATGTGCTTGAAGAGGCAAAAACTATTAGCTTAAAAAGACTAAACAACAGGAAGACCTTCTAGAGTTAATTTAGAAACCCATGGATGCCAGGAGAGATAGTCATCTCTTATGTCTTACCATCTGAGGTCTATAATTCCTTTAAAGACTTCCCTTCTGTTAAATTGCAGATGTGGACTGAAATTTGTATAACAAGTACTGCAGAACAGGGAGGGCACAGTGCTCTACAATCCACCTGGCATCCAGAAGAGAAAGCTGATTAGAGTCAACAGAAAAAAACTTAAAGACCACTTCTTTTCAGCACGTAGGTGCTCCGTCTGTTCAAGTGGTAGTGATCTTGTCCTTGGGAAAGATCTATACTCACGTAAGTGGAGTTTATAATTTTTCAAAAGCTATTCATTACTTTCATTTTAATGTGACGGTGACCACACTATCCTGCTTTCCCAGTGCTTAGAAGGCCTGTTTAACATGCAGTGCACAAGAGCTCAAGTCTCTCTTGTGTCTGAAGAGATTCAAAACCACCATCCCTACTTCTCTAATGAAAACATGGTAAACTGTCATAAAATTGGTTAGACTTGGTGATGGAATGGTGATCTCAATACTTACTGCTGAGCCTTCTTTACTATGCAAAAAAAAACCAAAGACAAAGACAATGTTACTGTTTAGTGGGACTGAAACTAGTACCTGGTGCAAAATTTCAGGAGCCATTTCAACAGGTATGCTATTAAAAATCAAAATACATTCATTTGAAAAAACTGTCTATATCTTTCTTATACTTGAACACAAATGTTGGTCACATTGATTTATTACAAGAAATAACAATAATAGCATATTAGCTGTTTTGTCTATGGTTCTAACTTTAATTATTAGTAAAAAATATGCAGTATACTAAAATATGTTGATGTTGAAATGTAAGCAGTTGCACAATCACTATTACAGAGTTGGAGTACATTGAATTCTTAAATGACTTACTAAAAGAATAACTTTCATTTTATACCATTTAAACATAAACTAACATGTATTTGTGTATTTTTCAGCTCTGGCACTTGAGTAACGGTAGTAGAGGAAGGAATTAGCAGTTCCACGCTATACTAAAATTGTCTTTAAAAGAGATCTATTTACAAAGTAAATAAACAAAGGGAGAATTCTACCTTCTTTTGTACATATTCCTGTGACAATATATTGCATGTTCTAATGCTTTTGAAAACTTTGTTCTTGTAAGTGGGTATCTAAGGTATTTCCTTATAATCTTTCTCTCTCCATAGATATCACAGACAGCTAACCACAGACAGGGCAAGCATTAAAAAATATGTTACAGATACAGTGGGCAAGGGTTAGAAACAATAAAGAAGTTAAGCAACTTAGATATTTTTCATGCTAAGTGCTGGAGAGTCTGAAAGTTAGACATGAAACTTAGAAAGTGAAATCCATAAAGTTGAATTAAGACCCTAAGGGTATTGTTCATGGATGCTTTCCTTGAGTGGCAAAAGCTCTAAGAACTTTCTACTCCCTCCTTTCTCCCAGTTATTTATTCTTAGCCTATACACTTAGCCTTCTCAATCTGTTCTGATGGAGATGTGTGCAGAGAATATTGTAAATGAGTTCACTGGATTTTTAACAACTGAGCTTAACAACAACAACAACAGTAAAGAGGATTTTTTACTATTTTTTACCTAATTCAGGTCACTTCAGTGATCCCGTTTATTATAAAGCCCCACAAACCTTAGCTCATCTGACAAGACAGTGAACTATGGTGTCAGGATTCATGTCATTTTAACTTCCTGAGCTGCCAGAGAAAATATTTTCCTGAATTCACACCTGAGAGCAGGATTTAAAAGAGGCAGATCTATGAAGGTGTGGTCTTGTAGTCGTCTGTATTATGTCATTTCATAATAATTTCATACTACATCTATTGCTGGATCACAAAACACTGCAGATCAGTTTGGAGCATAGGATTGTATTTCTGTCCAGGTAATCAGAGCAGATGATGTGAATTTTATGCTGACTTCATACTTTTAACTAAGGTTTATGCTTGCTGTCAGTTGGTAGATGACACCTGAAGCAGTATAAAAACAAAGTGGTTCGGACAGGTGATATTTTATCTAGCATAACTTCAGCAAAGAAAAGAAGTTATTCCTTCAACGGCTTATAATTCTACTTGGCAAAATAGTCATGTGGCTAAATTTTTTGATCTAGGAATAGGTACTCTAAAAGCATATTTATTATCTCATCAAGACACAGCATGAAATGGCTTAAGTCAGCACTTAGCCAGTCTGAAGTGTTAAAAAGGGATCTAGTTGACTGTTCTACACATACCAAACATAAGGCAGTCTCTGGATTCCCATCTTTCCTATTTTACAGTGTGTGAACTGTTGGTATACTGACATTCTCTGTGCAGGAATCAGGAGCTCATACTGTGACAGTTCTTTCCAGGAAAAAACAAACAAAACACAAATCGAAAAACAAAAAAACAATAAAAGTAACAAACACCCTCAAGAAAAGAAACAAAGCACAGAAACAAAACAAAACAAAACTAAACTAAACTA
>NW_009718623.1:0-470 GCF_000703405.1 Apaloderma vittatum | reverse complement strand
AAGATGCTGTGTGGTGGGAAGAGCGAAAACTGTGGGACCAACAGCTATGAGAAGAAAGTAGTTCAGATAAGAGGTTTGTTGCAGCTGTGACTTGGACCTTGGGGCTGGAAATGTGTGGGAAATCGGAGCAGAGAAGGTAACAAGGTGAGTCTAAGAATCACAGAATCATGGAATCCTAGAATGGCCTAGGCTGGAAGGGTCCTCAGAGATCCTCTAATCCAACCTCTCTGCCATGGGCCGGGGTGCTCTTAACTAGACCAGGCTGCTCAAGGCCTCATCCAGCCCAGCCTTGAACATCTCCAGGGAGGGGGTGTGTACAGCCTCTCTGGGCAATCTGGTCCTGAGTCTTGCCACCATTGTACTGAAGAATTATTTCGCGAAACCATGTTCGCTGTCACCAATTGCCTCATTATCTTCCATGTGTCTTAGCACTGTTACAAGGAGGATCTGCTCCATGATTTTACCTGGCA
>NW_009718622.1:36059-53893 GCF_000703405.1 Apaloderma vittatum | reverse complement strand
TGGTGTCATCTGCAAACTTGCTGAGGGTGCCACTTTATAAATTCCAACTTTATAAATGAGAACTATGAGCTGTAGCTAACTATGGTCACTCAAGGAAGACATCTCAGATCATAAGTTCCATCAGATGCCAACTAGACAGACCAGGACTCTTCAGCCAGGGAGAGACAATGGACAAGCCCTGTGGGAAAAGTTTAAATAATCCTGAGTTGGGTGCGAAGTCAAATAGGGATAAGCTAGCCCGTATTTTCTGCCAGCATGAGATATCAAGCAGCAGCTAACACGGAGCAGCTGGATACAAACTCAGTACTTCTCCAAAGAGCAGATGATGTTCTGCTGTGGAGGCTAAAAGTGGCTCAGGAAAGGGTGACAAAAATGAATGGAAGGAATATCCGTCAAATCCAAAAGCATTGCTTCTGGCTCAGGCACCCCCTACGCACAAACACTGAAGGAGGGGAACCACAGGCTCATCCTGTTCTTGTCCTCTGGGGGACATGTCACAGGGGTAGGTGAGACTTTAATCTGACTTGAAATAGTCACCCTGATTTTCTGTGTCAGAATCTATTCTATGATCTCAACCAAAGATCAGCTCCTGCAGCATCCTTCTAATATGGCATTGGTCTCAAACACACCCAGATGAAGGGGCTATACAAAAATCCCAGCTGTAGGAAAGAATGTTCATGGGAATGGCCATATAATACAAAGGACATATCTGTTGACCAGACATGTTAGAACCTCTCCAAGAGGGATGTGTGAGGTGGCAAGTGGCACCAACTAAGTCCAGGCTTCCTAGATGAGAATCTTTGGCAGTCTGGGAAAAGGCAGGATACAGCTGCTTTTAAATAATATGAGTCCCAGAGCTGGATGCTTCCTAGCAGTAAACACAAACGAGTCCTCGGAGTCCCAATTTGCTGGCTGCAGGAAGGCCTGAGAGTAGATCTACTACAGTAAAGGATACAGTTTTATGGCAACATGCTGCCTCCTGCAGTGGTGCAGTCCAACACAGAACAACGTGAGCTCACAACCTGAAGTTCACATGCCAGAGAAAGGGGCTGGCCACCCCTGCTAGCTTAGGTTCACACTGTTAAAATTATGCTTAAACTCTTTAGAGTAAAACTAGCCTTTTCTCAGAAGCTGAAGTACTGGCAATTTTTCCCCTCAAAGTTGGGGGACTAGACCAAACAAACAGAAAAGGCTTCCTAGGCCTTTAGAGAAAACAAAGATGATTTTCAAAGAGTGATTCATTCCATCCTGCTTATAAGAAGTATCTTCCATGGAGAAGCGTCACCTTTTCCTCAGAGACGACGGAGGAAGTCTGGCAACTGGTGGACACTCTACCCCTGCTTCTTGCACTGAAGATAGGAATGGTGAAGGACACCGCAACAGAGTCCATAATAACACCAGTCCACACCAGGAATTCATCTCCAAGCTTTGAAACAAAACTTTTCTGCCCCAGTAGCACAGCATCTCTATCTCACACCTACAGGGGAACACGTGGCCGCACAACAAACTGTGCACAACTTGCACAGAGGGATCACAACCACCAGAAGAGTCTGGGTGAGCATTGACGCATGCATGGCCATGTTCCCTCCGGAGAGCAGAATGGATACAAAAGGAAACTGAGCTGGGCCACAGACAGCATCTCTAGTGCCAACAGGCATCTATTCCCGGCTCAGGAGTGTCAATGCACTGTGGTATTTCCCATCCATCGCTCCATATACGTTCTATGGCAATGCACAGGGCTCCATAGCAACAACGCCAGCTGACAGGAAAACAGTATTCCCACAGCAGCTCAGCTGGAGCTGCCTCTTTGCATGAGCATACTTTGCTTCTGTGCATAGTGAATGGGTGCTTTTCTTTCTCTCTCTAGCTTATCCACTCAGAGAAACATCTACTTGACTAATTAGCCCTTTGCTTGTGAATGCTTAGGAGCATACTGAGTCTCACCACAGACTTTCACAACTGGAATTCACTTGGCAACTTTGTCCTTTTATTGCAAGTCTCCCTAAACAAATGCATTCAGCTCTAGCCTCAATGTCAAAATCACAGCTACATGGTGTGACTAGTCCCAGGCCAGATGATGTGATTTCTCTTTGCTCGCTGAAGGGAACACAACATTCCCATTCAAAAGGTTAAGTGCTGAGATGTGGCTGCAGGGACTCTAAATGGCTATCAAGATTGAATACATTTAAGAGGTTTTTTGTTTCTGAGGTCTCCTTATGTCTCCATTCCTAGGAAAAAACAAAGACATCCAATCAGGCCACTGCGTGAATATTTGGCTGGGGCCAGAGTTTAATCAAAGTTTTCTCCCCACGTGCTCACAGCTTAGTTGGGCATGCACAACCACAGCATTCAAATGGTGGGGTGGTTCCTCACTAGTTTTTTTCTTCCCCTACAGGCTCAACACAACGGGTCTTGAAAAGTGCCCTCCTGATGGGTACAGCCACTTTCTATAATGTGCGTACAACGTGCCATTTCTGAATATCAGAAATGAGTTGAACCTCTGTGAAACAGAAGTGCTGAGAATCATCAGTATGCAGGGGCACAGAGAGAACCTGAAACCACTTTAATATGAAATCAGGGGTTTAAAGAAGATAGCATGATCAGAGGAGCTTTTATTCTTTCTCTGTTTTTTTAAATCCCTCCTTTCCTTTTTGCAAGAAATGTTATCTGCCATAATGCACCAGGTCAATAGGCTTTTTACTCTTATCGTCTGCCTCTCCCAGTAACCCACACTGACTACAGGGAGGCGGCATGGGAAGTCGAACGGCTCCAAAGGGTCAGCAAACTGTGCAGTTACACCCTGAGCAATAGAGCTGGGGGCTGAGTACAAACGTGTTGTAGCACCTTAGAAAACGCAGCCTCCTTTGCCTGCCTTGCACACTCAACACTTCTGACAATTCGCAAGCTTAAGAGCCTCTCCACCGTACAAATCCTCTGGGGTGCCAGTGTATGTGGAAGGGAATGGGCACATGCTGCTTCTGTGGCCTTCAGGTGTGCCTTAAAAACATAGCTGGAAACCAAGATGTCTGTATTTGCTCACCCTTCCCAATCCTAACAATCAGGAATCTTAACAGTCCTAAGAAAAAGTTCTTCGCTCTGCTGTCTGTGCGAAATTCTATGATCATTAAAGAAGCTCTGCTTTTCTATAAAAGCAGAGGGGCGTGACTGCTCTTACCCACTAATCTCAAGGAAAGACCCAGTATATAGGGCTTTACTCACCACAAAGTGGCTTTGGTCTGATCATCATCAGCTGAATCAGTATGAGCTGACGGCTCAGGAGTATCATAGAAACACAGAATGCACTGGGTTGGAAGGTACCTTTAAAGGTCATCTAGTCCACCCTCCCTGCAGTGAGCAGGGACATCTTTAGCTAGATCCGATTGCTCAGAGCCCCATCGAGTCTGACCTTGCACATCTCCAGGGATGCGGCCTCCACCACCAGTCTGGGTAACCTGTTCCACTGTTTCACCACCTTCACTGAAAAAGGTTTCTTCCTTATATCCAGTCTAAATCAACTCTCTGAACAGTCGCAATAGACCTTGTTAAAAAGATTGCCCTCTTCTTTCTTAGAGGTTCCCTTTAAGTATTGAAAGACTGCAGTAAGTTCTCCCTAGAGCCTTCTCCAGGCTAACAACCCCAACTCTTTCAGCTCTTCTTTGTAGGAGAGGTGCCTGAGCCCCCTGATCATTTTTGTGGCCCTTCTCTGGACCTTCTTCAACAGGTCCATGTCCTTCTTGTCTTGAGCGCTCCAGAGCTGGCCCAGCTACTTTTGCCTCCCTCCAGTATCAGGCAATGATGCTTGCTATCTTCCGTCCAGCTTAAAGATCCTGGAAGTCTCAGTGCCAACCTGTGTGTGACAGCCTACTGTGACCACTCAGAGCTCAGCAAACGCCTGCTTTCTGAAGCTGCCCATGTGGGTTACATACCACAAACAAATACTAAAAAGAAAGGACAAGCCTAAGTGTTTTGCTTCTCCACATCAAATATTGAGTCTGGAAAAATTTATAGATGTTCTGTGCATGAGAGACTGACCTAGTAAACAGAAAAAGAAGTGAGAAACTGCATGCAGCACAAATACAGGGTGTACCTTCAGGTCACCGAGAAGTTTCTATCATTCTCATGCTGTCATCCCAGACTCTTAGGCTACAACATTGCTCCCGCTAATAAATATTTATGCCTTTAGTCTCTCTGCCCTGGGAACAGAAAATCCCATGTCATTTGCCGATTCACACTGCCTCAAGCTGTACTGTAACTCAGGTTACCCTGACAAATGCACCTGTAAAAGCCCGATCTCACAATGTTTTGGACAACAGACCTCTGGAACCTCTAGGTATCCCTACAGTATAGACGTAAAATACCTATGAATATAAAGTACTTAAAAAACCCCACACTGGAAACAAAACCACTGGGGACTAAAATGTGCAAAGTCTGTCTATGTAAGAAACGGTATAAAAAGAGAGGCTTAAAGGCTGCCAGATTTAGAGTGGATCAAGCCAAATCCACTGTATAGACGAAAACCAGTCATTAATAGCATACTCAGCAAGAGAAAGGAAAGCATCACAGAGTTTTTCAGGAATGGAACATGCAAACCTTACAAAAATACTCTCTCATGCTCCCCTTCACATCCTTCAGGCTTCAGCTAAAACATACAGTGTTGGAACTCATTACTTCAAGCAAGATATAATCCCTTCAGCAGTCCTACAGATAAAAGCTAGAAGCTACAACCACCCAGAAACACTGAAAGAATTAAATTGGTCAGAGAAGAAAGGAGAAGACTAAGGAGGAATTACAGTATCTGTCTTCAGATGCATAAAGGACTGCCACAGAGAAAAAGGGAGTAATTTTGTTTTCATATTTCTGACCTCCAGAACAAGAAACAATTATCATAAGTTTCACCAGGGTTGCAAGGAAATACCAGAGAAAACTGCAGAGGTAAGGCTAAGGAGCTGTACATTTGCCTGATGAAGTTGTGGAATTGCTGCTGCCGCATGATTTTAAGTTCAAAACCGATTTGTCACACAGAAGGTCAACAGAGTCAATCTGCTGGGGATGGCAGCTGGACTGCTGATAACCTGGCATTGGTTGAAGACATTGACCTTGACAGATTCCCAGCGTACTCTTAAGATGGGAAGTTGTGTGTAATGAGTTTGGACACGTTTGCGGAACTTTCTCCCTCAAGATCCAGAGGGATGAGCCCAGCTAGAAGCTGCTAAGTGTTAACCAATTAGAACGTGAAAAACAAGTGTTTGACCTATAAGCAAAGGCCACGCTTCCTTCTTCCAGTACCTTCGACTATGTAGAAAAGGCACACCCTTTGTGTAATAAAGCAGCCATTTTCACCACCACTCACATGTGTCGTGTTGGTCTCTACAATGACATCAATCCAGTTTTAGGGCAGCCTGATCTGGATTTGGTGCAAGCTGGTAAGATCCCTGAACTTTTTAGGTCCCTTTCCTCCACTTGTCTTAAGAGAAAAGAAGCCTGCTTCTAAGACAGACTCATTTAGAATGGGAGGACCAGTTTATTTCACGAGTGAGAAGTTCTCCAAATTCTCCTACCCACTACCATGGACCTTGGCTGGCCTTCGCCTTCTCTTTGGGTGAGCTGAGGAAAACCATCTTTTTTCTATGTCTCACTTGTTGAATGAACTCCAGCATCACACAGTGACCAGAGCAGAAGGCTTCCAGGAAGTGGTAGTTGTCACTTCTCATCAACACAGGCATGCTGCTCCAGAGCACTAACAGCTCATCTCAGCATCACCACCCCATACCAAAGTGATAAATAAATGTATTTTGGTGACACAGTGACTGATGCAATTAAACACATTCTCATAGCTACTGACTCAGCTTCAACAAAGCAATAAACAACTGTTTATTGACATTATACTCGCTCTGCCAGTGCACCAGATAGAACATGGCTGTTTTTCTTTTCTGAGCAACTGCTGAACAGATCCTATTTAACAGTAACAAATTAGGCCTGCAATACCCACCACGAGATCCATATTTTGAACTCAATTCACTTTAAATTGTAATACAAGCTGGTATTTAAATCCATTTTTTGCAGTAATTGAAAAGCCAGCAATATTAATATTGTTGTGTGATTAAAACTTCATCATATTAATTAAATTGAACAAAAACATCACCAAAATGAATTTTTAATTGTATACACTTGCAGTCAGGGTAGATAACGAAGAGTTTGAATCTTTGCTTTGTTTCCAATGGGGGCAGAAGAGAAGTGCCAGTCTGCCTGTGTGACGCAGCGCTTGTGCTGAAACGCTCCCTTGGAGCCCTGGTCACGAAGGGCCTGCCCGACTGCCACATTCAAGCTGAGCAAAATGCAGCAAACAGAAAGGCGTAAGCTGTGGAAAGGGAACAAGACGTTTCAGAGGGCTGTTTTCCTAATCAAAAATGACATTTGCAGCACAGGGAAAAAAAGTCTCTTTTTTTAGATGATGATGTATGACTAATCCTGGGAATCCACAGTAACAGAGGAAGCACCAATTCAGTAAGTAGACCAAATACTTTGGGAAAGCAACTGAGGGACAAGGAAGAAAAATGGGAGTAATTACACGATTTCTGTTAGATTTCCCTCTGAGAAACCAGCAGCATAAGCAGCCCCCGGTCCTTTCCTTTCAATCATGACAGAGTATATTTAACACCATATTTCCCTTCAGGCTCCTCTCACGCACATAAGCCATCACTATTATCACATGCATTTATAGGCTTCGTATCTTGTGCTAACTTTACATTACTTAAATTGTACCATTAACATTGCAAATTAGAGAAATGCCACACTGCACTCCCCACTGCCTGCAGCACTTGCCAAGTGGCTGGCATGTAATAACTGTTTAAAACCAGCTATTAACTGAGGTATGTTTTCAATGAGTTACGCTTCAATATCAAAACATTTTCTTCCTTGTAAAGGATATCTACAGGAAGACATTAGCCCTTTCATTTCATGCCTCTGATTATACAGCCAAAGATGTGAGATGTAACATATGACACATGAGTATTTAACGCAACAAATTCCTTAGCAGCTATAGTAAGAATCAGCTTAGCAACCAGAATCTGGCCAAACCAGGATCTCAAAAACCCCAAAACAACTTTACAATTGATCTTTGAATCACAACTCATGAGGGAGGGTATTCTCAAAATGATTAAAAATTGCGAAAGATGTCAAGATCACTGTGCTTGGAGGACTAAGGCAGCAACATGAGCCAGGAACATCTTAGCAACACGCGGTAGCCGAATCCTACAGAAAATCGCAGTGCTTTGCACAGCCCTAGTGCTGCCCACAGGGGACCACAGCAGGATCTTGTAATGACTGAATTCATGTTGGTTAGTGTTTAGAGCTTTGTTCGAAACTGTGTCCCATCTTTATTCATTCAGCATTTTAAAGAAGCATCACAAAGGGGAAAAAATTATTTTCAGAGAGTTGAGTTTTCCACTTGAAATGAAGACGACCAGAGACTCTCTTGTATGGCTTCCGTCCCATGGACAATGCCAACAACTGGAGAAAGTGCAAGACAAGTGGTGCAATCACTGCTGAAATGCCATTGTCATGGGTGTCTATAGAATGGTTTACAGATCCGTCCTCCGACACAGCTAGGATGTTACATCTGTACATGAAGATTAGATCAAAGTTTGTCTGGAGGAAACACCAAAAATGTTGGCCAGTTCTGGTAGATAACTGCAGAGATGACATATTCTCACAAAAATGTCCCAGCGCAATACAAATGACAGCATGAGTCCTGTTCCAGTGATCTAAGTTCCCTCTCACATCCTGGTGATGGGATAATGGACTGGATCCAGCATGGCAAATATGATGTTACTAAGCTTTCAGAGCCTCTGGCTGTGGGAACAATAGCAGGAAAAGCTAGACAGCTCCAAATCCACACCTTCCAACACACCAAGGGCACTAATCAGTGGTTCAATGCACAGCTATTACTAGCATACCTCTGGGTCCACTTGCTCTTTTCCAGCTAGTAGTCAGGACCCTTTTTTTAAGAAAGGTGTCTGATTTTTTTACACGTTTAATTCCTATTTGCATAAGATGAATGAGGTCTGTTTTTTTGCTCCTGGAATACCCCAGGCACCTTTAGTCCCTCAGATCATCTTTGCTTCTCTTGGCCACTCCTTCTCCAAGAATCATTTTTCATCCTGCATTTTTCCTGCAACTAGTAAATCCTCCTTCTCCCAGAGGGCAGGGGTATCTAGATCCACAGGCTCTCTGACTGTGGTCTCAAGTCAACGATTAGACCCACATAATGGACAACTGCCACCCATCGAGTGTCAACTTGATATCAAACACTTCTGGAATGAAAATGAGATGTGTGCAGAATGCAGAACTTTTCTGTCAGCCTTGTGGATTCATGTTGAAACCACAGGATATCTTTTCCATTTCATACCCACTTCACATTTGCCACGTCTAGTACCTTCAACCCAAGGCACGCTTGTGGAAGGCGTTCGCTCTCGATAGAAGCAGAGTTTGCGTGCCCGCACTTTACTCAGCCCACATCGAAGGGTATGGATGGATCTTGAAAGTACTTTCAGCAGGGCATCACTGCATCTCCCTTCCAGTATCCAACCAAAATCAGCTCAGGAAACAGTTAAGTTACTAGCATAGAAATCTCAAGGATTTAGCCCCTTGCTTTCTAGGGAAGCTGAAGATCTGGGAACACTGTGTAGCAAATACAGTCAGGATGCTGAGGGAAGAGCAAACACCTGTGCATTTGTCCAAGATGCAAGCTACCTCTGGCCCTAGGAAGAAAGGATACTGAGAAAACTGAGGAAAAGAGACAGGCCATAAGTAAGATCCAAACAAAGCCCTGAAAAAGCACTGTGGAGGCCCACCAGTCTGGGATAGGGATTCCAAGAGACTTCTCAGCTATAATAATGGATGCCCAGTGGTGATCAAAGCTCTTTAACACATTTGAAAACATAGATTCTTTCAACACAATCCAAAAGATGAGCAGCTGCCCAAGGGTCATGGACCAAGCCTATCCATCACACTGCAGACGGGTGGGGATCTCGGGGGCAGACATCAGCTCAGCCTGGATGGAGCAGAGGACTCTGCCACTGTCCATGCTTTCCTATCCATCCAGTTCTGCCTCCACTACCCAGGCTGATGGGTTCAGCCAAGGTCTTGCCAGGTAACGCTAGCCTCTTTCAGAAAGCAGCACTGCCCTCACTTTTTCATGCTTGGCATGGCCATCAGTTCAAAGTCTTAAAACACAGTGCCATGAGCATAGCTTGAGAGGTCACTCACCTATCACTCAAAGGTGGATCCCAGCATTAAAACTTTACCAGTTTATCTCCACTAGTAGAGGAAACAAAGACACTAAACCAAGCGCTCAGCAACCCTTTTCTCTTTATCTCAATGCTTTCAACTTGTCCCAAGAGATGGAAGGATCAATCATCAGATTTCCATATTTATAAGGAGACAGGTTCTGTTTAGCCAAGCTTGTGAGAGAAATAACCCCGCAAACAGCAGCAGGAGCTGCAGCACAGCAAACATATCTGAGGGATGGGGATGTGAAAGCTGAGGGAGAATTCAAGTCACTCCCTACCTTGGCACAGCTTTTCAGCTCTGCGCAAGAAATTGTGAGGACACAAATCATTTTGGTTTCTAAAATAAGAGCTTGTCTCGCCCCCGCCCCCCACAATGCATCTCTGTGACTAATTAGCATCCAGGGAGGATACAGATTCTCCTCTGATAAAGCGCTGTTTGGCTCTCTTCTCCCCTGGCACATTTGTATTAGAAATATCCTCATTATGTGACTAATCAAGGAAGCAGAGAGGAAGGCACAAGAGCTGACCTAAAGGGAAATTGCTGATTTTTATAAATATGGCTTATAAATTATTCTGTCTCCAAAGGGCAGGGATGCTTCCTTCCCTCATGATCCTGAAAAAAAAGAAGCGCAAATTTTGAGGTTCCTGAAGAAAAGCCTATTTTTGTTTCCAGAAGTGATGGCTTTTATCGTCTTCCTATTTGCTAAGCTTGCTTCCAGTTCCCTCAGTTATTGCAGGGTTGCAGTTTCCGCACTGCAAAGTTCCTGGAGAACCTGTCAGCCCCACAGCAGGGGGGCTCGGCTCAGCAAGGTATTCAACATCTCTGAGACTGCCAGCCACTACGAATCCATTGAAAAGCCCAGTTAGCATTTTACCATGTTGAGCTTAAAAGTCAGCAGCACACAAAACACCAGCCACATTTCTGGCCATCTCTCCAGAATGTCTGAAGATATTTAGTGTTGTTGCTTTTCACGTACCACAATGACCTGAGCAAAGACCAGAGGTAAACTGGCTTGGCAGGAGCTGTCTGAAATAAAGGCAAGCAGATGCAGGGAGAGAGTTTTCAAAGGAGAATTCATATTCTCGCTGTGCTTCCTGCAATGGAGCTGATCTCCATCCTGCTCCAGCTTGTGTCCTCGGCCGCCGGTTGACAGCACCAGAAAGAGCTGTCAGGCCAGACGGCTTCATCCTCGCTTCTCCTTTGAAAGCAGACCCTTTATCATCTGAAATCAAGCCATCTGTCCCCAGCCCCCTTTAAGAAGCTGTAGCAGATTGCAGAGCATGGGAGGAAGTACCACAAGAGGTGGGAACAGTAGGTCGAGGGAGCTCACTGTGCACACAAAAAGTCAAACTAGATCCTTGGTTGAGCTGGGAAGGGTGATGAAAGAGTGACTGCAGCATCAGTAATCCCTGGGACAGTGATCAAGCACATGCACACTGACTGTTGCTCTTTATTCAGCTCCCTCCAGGCTGCTGCCCCTTCTGCTGTGGATATACAAACCAGTCCCAAAGCCCTGTGCCAGGGCTCCCTCACTGGACAGCAAACTGCTGTGAGCCATGGAGAGTATTGTCTGCTTTGCTCACTGAGTGTGACTGCCCAAATCTTTGCACTTTGACAGTTTTTTCATTTGCCAAATGTCTAATCCTTGGGGTGAAATTCTGCAGTTCAGACATTTGTCTCACCTTCATTCAACAACAACAAAAATTTACATATAGTTGTAGATATACATATATATATATAAAAAAATATATATAATTACTTCTTTTTGTTGCTGTTAGGATGTGGTGCTGAGAACACATTTTGTCAGTCTGAGCCCTCCCCTCTAAGTGATATCCCTCCTAGCATCTGCAGTCCGAGGCTGATGCTGATGAGGGCAGGTTGTGAGCAGGGAGAGAAGGCAGGGTCTGACAGTAGGACTAGAGCTGGCTGGAGGATGGGGAAAACAGACTGGATGGGTAGCCAGGACAGGAAATCGGCATGGCTGACTAGAACAGGCCCAAGAAGACAAGGAAGAAACAGGACAGACAGCAAAAGGCAGTTAGGGTTAAAAGCACTAAAAGCGGACAGAGCAGTCAGACATCTGCAATATAGTGGATCTCCACGCTCTGCCACAGGTTGCACACATGAAGGACAACAACCAACTACTGCTGTTACTTGCCCAGCTGCTCACGCCCCGACTACCTTTGAGTGAAGCTCCAAAAGCCTCTTGCAATGAAGGGATTTAGGAACCTAATTGTTCTGTGGCCTGAACTCAGCTAAAGCTGGTGGTATAGAGCAATGTGCTCAGATGGCAGCTGGTGCTGCTGTGTCAGGCCACTGTGGGGTTTCCTTATAGTTCATTTTCCTCTGCTAAAACTGCAGGGAACTGATATAAGAAAAAATAGCAGTGCCGGTTTGCCAAGCTCTCAAATATACCTGCTACAGCCTAATTTTAGCCCCGGCAACCTATGTGCTACAAAACAGTCTTTAATGACATACTCATGAAAATCCTTTCCTGTGGTAATTTAATAGCCAGCATAGACCTGTGCTGGAGATGAATGAGTGTTACACAAGGAAGGAACAGAAGCACAAGTATGCGATTTCTTGCAGAAGCTTCAAGTCACGTAGGGAATAGGGGAGCAGAGCACACAAGACAAAAAATGATCTTGTGGTTACACAATGTGAGACTGCCCTAGAGAAATGGGACTTCTATGCTCTTAAATGAAATGTGCCAAGGCTCTAAAACCAGATTTCCCACGAAGAGTCACTGATAAGGTCTCCGTCCTCTGCTGGGCTCCTGGGTCACAGCCCTGGAGTGTGATATGCTGAGGGCTTACAAATGTTACCAAAGCAAGCAGGAGCTGTGCTTTGAGTAAGTGAAAAGATAGGTATCAGGAGGGAGGAAAAATCAACAGGCAATAGGTATGTTGCACTGAAAACCCCAAATGATCTTCTGGCCTTAATCTCTGTCTCAAGTCCTTTTCTGCCCAGCCACAAGATTGTGAGAGGGAAGGGATTTTGAATGGACTACATGGGGTCTGGTATGGCTTTCTAATCCATCCCTTCACACAGCAGTAAGACTACAAAGATGAACAAGAACTTTGTGAAGTGCTCAGACACTATATGTCATGCCAAAATCCAGGAAAATAGCCAACAAAATTACTTGCTTACCCATCACAGGAATTTTGGTTTTATGTCTTCACCTTGCATGTGCATGGCTTCACTGTCTTTCTATACCCAGTAGTCCTGTCCTTACCCTGATGTACTGGCCTATCTTGCAACCCCACCTGCAACTCTGACATTTTCCTTGCCAGCACCATCCTGCTGCATGTACAGCTGTTCTCCAGCAAGAGCTGGGAGAGTGGGAACGTTCAGTTAAGTATGAGCAAGGGATCTACTATAACATATCAGAGCAGCAGCCCTGATCTTTACCTCTATCTTACCAAAGTCCTGTGTTCATTCACCCCAAATGAGATAAGAAATCTCTTTTGGGGTGATCTAGTGGCTTGGCAAAGTTCAAGCTCTAGTAATCAAAGGGCTGCTAGTGGTGCTGAAAAAAAAAGAATTTCTACTCCTTCTCATACTGTTAGTTTTTACTTTGACGAGATCACTGCATCCTCTCCTTAACTAGTGCATCCTCTCCTCAACTGGTGTCTTATGCCAGCAAGTTCATAAACTGTGGGAATGGATTCGCATTCTAGCCTCTTGCCCCCACCATACTGACTCACCTTTGGGATTAGTGTCTTCCAGTCCCACTAATTCCTTGTGTTTTGCAGTGGGAGTCTGAATATCTACTAAACTCTTACCTCTTTTTTTACTATGTCCTTGATTATCTTCCTCGCATGCCTCGTATCATTTGCTTCATCAAGAAGAATCAGTCTCAGGATTTTCACTGTTTCTTCATTTCTTGTTACACCCCCAAACTCTTCCAAATTCCACAAGATCATTTTTAGGATGGGTGATCAGAAACACACACCATGTTCCAGGCAACATACTACTGATCTACAATGGCTTCACAGTTTTTTGTCTGCATTTTTATCTCCCTGAACTTTTGTTTGCCTTTTTGTCTCTTGTTGCCACACTGCACAGATGGCTTCACTTGCATTCCTTGCAGTGATACCAAATTCTTTTTCTTGTGTCTCAAGCTCTTCTACTTCATTTTCATCTTTTAAAGTGTTTTTGCAGGAAAGGTCTGAATCATTATCCCCTATTTAATATTTGGGAAAAGTGAGATCCAGAGAAGTGAAGCTGCTCAACACAAGAGCAGGAGAGCTCAGTCCTCCTTCCAGGGTTCTGTGCCCTGGGACAACAGCATCTTCATAAATTCATTGCTACGAAATACATTTGACAGTACGCATCAGAAAGCTCTAAGTACCAATATTACACTTCAAAATTACACTGCAGGGGAAAAAAAGTGGTCAGAAGCTGCTGTTCCATGACTATATTACAGTCCTGAAAAGTGGTCCCCTTCCTGCAAGCATTTGATATTAAGCAGAAAATTACATAAATAAATCACAAGTCTCTGAGGCCAGACCACTCCCCAAACATTTTAAAGGTTGGTCTCAGCAGACAAGCTTGCTTCTTCATCCTATCACCTTCCTTTTCCAGCAAAATGTTTTTCCAGAATTGCCTTGTGAATGGTTTCATGCTCTTTGCTCAGTTAATTTTCTCAGGAATTTATTAATCTCTCATTATCCTCCAAACTACTGTAATTCAGACAGAAGTCCCCAATGTTTCAATTAAGTCACACAACCCTGATCAATGTAAAGAGTCACCTCTCTACCAACTTGTCACATCTGACAGTTTCTTCTCCCTGGGTCATTCATATAAGGAGCTTGCAATTAGAAGGGGTAGAGCAACACATGATCTTAAAAGCAAACAAAAAATGCCCAACTTTCCCTTAAGGTACCTTTCTCAGTTGTAAGACTGAAGGCTAGGTCCACATTTCTGTCTGTTTCTTCTGCTGTGCACAGCTTATATAGAAAAGCAGAGAATTGGGAAGAGTCAACAAAGTATAAGAACAGGATCTTCACACAGGTTCAATTTGGTTTGTAGGCTACCTATAGAAGTAATACAAGGGGAAGCATTAAGAAGACCTCTCATTACCACTGAAGCCTTTTAGCCTAATGAGGATTGCTTGGACAGTATATTCAGATACAGGAGACATGGTTCACATAAAGTTTCTGTAAGAAAGGTCCCTTGAGCCTGGTTTTGCCTCTTTGTCTTCACAGCTTTCAATTAACACTGCGGGTGGGCACAGAAACACTTTCAGCTCATTATTCTCTTTTCAAATACCAGTGGACATGAGATATTTAGCTGAAACAGCCCTTTGTACCTCTTTTAAATTCCATTATCATTAAGAATACATGCATAGGAACGAGATACTGTTTTCCTTCTGCAGGGTAGAAGCAGCTTTGTGCATTAATTTAAGGTCTGCAACATCTGTGCTGCTAGAAAAATCTATCTGAAATGTAAATCTTCCGAGCAATGATAGATTGAAGCTGAACACAGGCACTTGACTTATGGAGGCACATATTAGAAAAATTACTGGCTCAAATATCCAGAAGCCTCCTAATAAAATAAAAAATGGTAAATAATTTGAAGTCTCTCTGGGTGATCATTCTCATTATCTGGCTATACAAAATAATGAGAGAATCACCAAAGAAAGCCTGTCATTAGCTGTTAATTGAAGGCACTTTGAGAAAGTGCTGCTTAAACCTTGAAAGATTGACTGTCTTTCCAACTGCTACCTACTGTGTATGTTAGAGCTGTATTAAAGTGCTTGCATTAGGTCCCTGCCCCCAGCACCACAGCTCAAGAGAGATTCTAATGCTTCAGATGAAATTTGCATTTAAAAAAGCTCATCTACATATAGCCTAACTCCTTGGCATATCTTCAGCATACTTTACCGCATACCTGTGTATCTAAGCTGACGCTCCTATTGTACAAACACAAGATAAGTAAGCGTGTAAAAAATTACCTTCAAAACAGGGAGTCAAGTTGTTGTCCTTTACAAGGGTCATATAAGATAATAATGACTCAAACCATAACAATTAGCCTGTAAGCTAAGTGCAGCTATCTCAGACATGATTTTAGGTTTGCTTGCTCTCTACTGCTCTTTCACATACCTTCTTTCGCTCTTATCATCTTCCTCTTCTGATTTCCAGACCTTTTATTTTCACTCACTAATGGGAGCCCATTAGTCTTTAAAAGGGTCTCCTGTTGAGATAATAATTCTTAGGTGAAACATCTCACTTCCCATGGAGCAGCCAGCCTCCACCCCATCTGTAACTTGTGCACTAACCTGACAAAACTTGGAGGCTTTCAGTTTACTTTAAACTGGTTATGTTTCCATTAAAACTCTCCTCCATCTCTACAACTGTTGAAGTGAAAATCCATCTCATACCTAATTTACCTCCAAAGCAATACTTTCAACCTAAGTTACAGGACCATCTCTCACATCTGGAAACTGGGCACTGCCATAAGAGCTTGTGTAAAGTGCCCACAGAACTACAGCTTTTAATTGAGAGGTGTGATGTGGGGTAATCCCAAGACACCACAAACAGAACAGGTTCACAGGAACAGAAATAGGGCCACAACCAGAAAACATCCAAACCAGCTCAAGTGGTTCATCTAGGCCAGGAACATCAACAATTTAATTGTGCTTTACCCAGTTTGCACAGTCAGTAGGATCAATGCAATATGCAAAGAATGACATTAAGACTGCATTATGTTTAATCATAGGATAGCTGGTGTGCATCTACCGTGTCTCTGTTTTTTATGCTTCCACTTTTGCAGTATTTGCAAACATCTGAAGCAGAGCAATAGTCAACACTGAGAATATACCTGTGCTTACACGAGGAAATGTAATTCGCTTGAATTTCCCACCTCAGTCATTTCAGAGCTATCAAGAAGCTATGAACTACTTCCTGTTTGCAGGAGGGCTAACAGACTTTAAGATAGCAAAATTAAATTATTCTGCTCTTACACTATGTAAAATCCCTGTGGAATTGCTTTGAGTAGAAGCGGATATTAAATTGCACAAACAGTACAGTTTAGGGCCATTTACTCCAACTGCTCCAAAGGCTTTTCAGACATAACTACTCCCCCAGCTATAATGGAGCAGGGCTCAGAGAATTTGTGATGGCTTTTCAGGTTTCCAAAACTATCTGTATGGCTGTACACCACTTCTCAGGTCCAGCTTCTACATCAAGCAAATTAGGGAGGTAGCTGCCTCCTACCCTCATGCGCACGACACTCCTGACATGCTGACAGTGACCCACACACAAAGAGACAATGTGTGGCGTCTTAATTATACATGCCAAAAAGATTTACATTTACAACCATGCCCAGTGCCTTGAAGTCACACTCCTGTTCATCCAGCATAAATGTTTTGGTAATTGTTCTGCATTTCCATCACACCAGTGGGTATCCAATTGTATTAATATGCCATGTTTTAAACTTGGAAATGAAAAGTACATCAAGCAGGACCTAGTACTGCAGTTTAGACAGAGCCAAGACGCATCTCACAAAAGCATGGCTACGTGGAGAACATCAAAGCTGAAGCTGCATTCTCCTGCCACTTTAACTCCTTACTGTCTATACTCCCTGCTACATCCAGCAACAACTGTACCATACGGCTTCTCCTAAAGAGCATCATTTCCCAAAGGCCTCCAGGTTTCATACCATCAATACACTTTACAGGAAGTAACTACCACAGTGAGGGTGTTTTATGGGAGAAGAATCCAGACCACTAACAATCAGCAAACAGGGTTTCTTACTGAACCCCTGGAAGGAGGATCTCCTGCTACTTCAGTCAGTCTGACTCCTTGAGACTTCTACCTGTGGACGACTGATAAAAAGAAGAGTTTGGAAAATCGCTTTCCAGTCACACCCCCATGGAGAGCATGAACTAACAGAAGCAGGTGAACACAAGTCAGTCTAAAACTTGAATCAAGACCTCTGCTATTCAGATTACCCTCTTTACTATAAATGCAATATATTCCCCCCTCAAAAACTATCAACTGCTAGGCTGACAAGTATTTCGCCCACAAATTGTGACATCTGCTCACAGTATGTTTTTGTATTTCTTCCACCACTTCAGCTGGCAGCCCAGGCTGACAAGCTGCTGTTTCCTTGAAAGAGATGGGGTATGGCTCTTCTGGCAGCAGAGGCTGCCTTATCATCTGATCATCTCCTCAGATCTGTGGTGCTCACCAGTGCAGAAAGCCTGAGCAGCTGCTGCAGTCCCTGGAGGGTCTGTGTGAGGTTGTGATCACACCACTCTCTGCCCATGCATGCACGCCAGCACTTGCTGCTGGAGCAACAACTGCATCAACTGGCCCTCAAAGGCAGAATCCAGCTCAGTGAAGTCACTGCAGCTGGGCTACGCTGATTCACGAATTCTGCTGGTACAGCAGAGGGAGGGAGTTGGTGCATCTCATGTCATGTTCAAGATGACTGTCATAAAGAGACCGCAAGTGAAAAAAATAGATTCTCTAAGCATGAGACTCCTACATCTGTTTAAGTCTGTGAGGTGAGTAAGCCTCGATGTGTCTCTGCAA
>NW_009718622.1:29077-36028 GCF_000703405.1 Apaloderma vittatum | reverse complement strand
ATTCCTGCTTCAGAAACAGGAGATGAAATGTTACTTGAGCAAGCTTGGTATTTTATATGCAACTATTACATGGTCCAAATATCTTCTCCTCTTTTTAATAAACATGCCTCAGTGGAGGCAACAGAGGGAAGAAAGTTTCAAGGTCTAACAAGTGTCTGACATAACTGCACTCAGTACCTCCCTTGCAAAATCACTTCCAGCTGGAGGAACTTTACATTTCTATTCAGATCTCTCTGGCCGAATGTGTTGCATTGGTGCTGAGATTTAAGAAAAAACCCTCAATACTTTTGTTCCCTTGTTTTAAAAGAAAAAAATTAAGTGGGAGAAGGACAAAACTTCCATGAAGACTTACTGGAATGACACTGTACTTACACTGCAATGAAAAAAGCAAAATCTTACTCAAGCATTGTCAAGATATCAGGATTTAAGAACCACAAAAAAGCCACACTGGGATGGAAGGAGGCAGCTTTCATCTCAGCCAGCACGAGAGGCATCTGCTAAGAGATTCACTTACATTGTTGGAGTAACAATTCCACAGCTGTTGTCCATGAATTAAAAAGAAAGTACAAATCTAAAAGAATTGTGTTTCAGAAGATGGTTAAAGAGACTCTACTTCCTTTGCTGCATTTCAAAAAAATACAAGAAAGGAGATGCCACTAGCAAACTCCTCTTCTTTCTCAGCAGAAAACAAGAAAACATATAACTCTCACATAAAACACACCAGTGGTGTTCTACTAACCTAAGGAATTTCACATAACACATTATATACTGTAACAGATCATTCCAGAACTGTATTAAGGTATTGAACCCTGTCTGCTAAGTATACCACCTAAATAAACTATAGATATATTCAGAACTGAAGACACTGATTGCTACATATTACCAGCAAACAGAGGCGGAATTAAGTAAAATGAGGCATAAAGATCTCCAATCTGTTCCCTAGCAAAAGAACCACTTACGTAGATCTCTTCAGTCGGGTGAATGCTTCTCTACTGTTTATTTTAATGAGTACGGCAAGCCTCACACAAACTAGTACCTATTCAAGTACTGTAGAAGGACAAGATGTTAGTTTTACTGTCTTGTGCCCAAGCCAACTAAGCTAATTACTGAAGACCCTACTCAAAGCATCTCTGACAGCATCTGAAATGCCGCTGGCTCATGGCACAGTGAGCAGATGAAGAAGAGTCTGTAGTCAGACTGTGACTCCAGATGTCAATCTCAGCCAGTGTGATGTCATTTTTTCAGGAGCCAGGACCTTAGAGTCTTAGATAGTGAGTACCCTGGACTGTTCACTGCTCCTCTGAACCTAGATGCACATGGTCCCAATCCTTACCTGCTCCTGTGTAGCTTTTGTTTGTTTCTTCCTGTGACTCCTGTGACATTGCCACTCTAGTTTCTCCATGAACACTGGAAACATTAAAAACCCACCTGGATGTGTTCCTGTGTGACCTACTCTAGGTGATCCTGCCATGGCAGGGGAGTTGGACTAGATGATCTTTCAAAGTCCCTTGCAATCCCTAACACTCTGATTCTGTGTGAATCAGTGATGGCTGAGGGTGTGCACCACAGCCTTTAATTAGTACAGTCAAAGCATTTTCATAAAGCACCAAACATAGACCATCAGGACGCAACTCTGCATAAGGAAAGGGTTAAAATCCAAGCACAACTGTGGAACACACACAATCTAAATCACAATTACTATTATTTTTACTATTATTCTGTGGTCCTGCTCTGGCAGAGGTGTTAGACTCAATGATCTCCCTAACATTCTGTGATTCTTCTCTGTACAATCTACATTTATTTTTATTTTTTTTTTACCCTGCAGGTGTCAAAATTATGACTGAAATTAATCAAAAGTAACCATTTCAGGAATTTGGCCTAATAAATCTTAGTAAAGATAAACTACTTTCTATTTAAACCAGATTAATGTGGGAAAGCCTCGGAATACAAAAAAAACCCAACTAAACATAAAATAACATAATAACACCTTTGACTTTTTCAATAAATGAAACTGGTTTGCTGTTTTGCTTTTAAGAGACTGTCCTCTCAACTTTATGGACTCACAGAACATTACTGGATGTGAAGGCTGTGCAGCACCATCAGCTGTAAAGATCAAGGCTACTGCTCCAGGCTAGTAGTGTAATTTTCCACTGGATAGGTTCCATTTACAATTCACCTATTGTATGTGGAAGTCTAATTGTAGCCAAGTACATTTTCAGGTTGTTCAAGGTATAATAAAAAACCAAATAGCTTAGAAAGGAAGCTTTATAATTAGGAACATCAGATATTTCAGCTGCGTTCTCTCTACCATGTTTATAAGGTCCCTACTACACATTTCAGCACGTTATAAAAATAAATTATGACAAGTTACATAGTGATTCATAGATAGAATAAGAAAAAGGGAAGAAAGAAACAACACAGGAAGAGTCTGAATAAACCTGAGGGAGCAGAGCACTTGGATGTTCATACACAAAGTGCTTTCCCTTAGGAGAGAGGATACACAATGACTGACTGTATCTGATTCCCAGAAGGCCCATTAAACACAGTGTAACAATGGAGATCAGTTTCCATTTCCTCAGATGTGAGATGCGAATAGGTTTATCAGTAGATTGCAGAGGCACATGCAAATGCTGTGCACTGGTAGCCACTGTCCCAGTGTAACCTGGCAGCTACCACCCTCTGAACAGCTGGAGATGCTCCTCCAACCACTCTGTGGTGTCCCCAGTTAATCGTAACCTTCCAGATCCCTCAGCGCTGCTGGCAGCAACTCAGACTCTTCTGGGAAAAGTGACTGATAGCAGCAGTGCTGGAGGCAGGGCAGGTTACCCTGAAGACCCATGCAGTCCTGCAAGTTAAACATGAGTAGGTGAAAACAGATCTATTACTAGTAAGGAACAGTAAGTTCTCTGGGAAGAGCCAACACTGCTTTCCTTGGCAGCTAGCTTGGTGAGATCAAGAGCAAGATTAGTACAAAGTGTGTTTCATAAATAATTTTTTATATAGACTCTCGTATACCAGAATCTGATCTTCATGAAAATCTGTGGTTTTCCATTGAAATAGCTTTGTAGCAGCTCTTGGTTGTTGTCTTTGCTGGACTGGAACTGGTAGAAAGTTTTTCTACCATCAGTTCTCCAGCTCCGTAATTTGCTTCCTTGAGAAGGACTACGAAAATCGTGCCAGGAAAGATACAGACAACAGAAGTTTGAATTTACAAGGCACAGAGTCAGTTATTCCAAAATTAGTGGAAGGATCACAAATAAGTGGCTGAACAAACAGATGAGTTTTCTGTAACTTTGCAGAATTTAGGACTTTTTAAGGGTTACTTTTCTACAGTGTCCCTAAACGTGATGTTAAGGAACAATGCTGAGCTATTTTCTGCCCTGTGCCAATGCAAGTTTGGTCTGTGATTTTTTTTTTTAAACGTACAAGGCTACGATTACTATTCCAGAATATTCAAGAAAGCATCACACATCAACTCTTCTATAGACTCTCTCAAAGCAGTACCAGAAGCGCAGCCCAGGGTCACCCCGATCCATCTGCACAGAAATTCAGTGAGCATTAGGACATGGTTTGAGGGTTTTGCCTCCCCTTTCACTGCTATTTTTTTTCCCAAGTGTTCTATATAAGCAGACACACGGCTGAACAGCTGTTTTTTCTGGTTCGCAACTTTTACCAGTAGAGAGATTTCCAGGTTGAAGATGCAACACATGGTTGCAAACCACACTGTGCTCACAGTTCACCAAGGAAACCAGAGGAAAAGCCTTTTCTTTCAATGGCCACGCCTAAGTTTTACATTAGCAAACAGCCTGTTTCTGCAGCCTCCACTGCCTTGTTAAGCACGCTCTCCACTGTCAAAACAAAATTACGAGAACGTAACATTTAAGATGAACTTCTTGTCTTTCTGTATGTAAAAACATGAATGTCACTATAAAAAACATCTAAAAGATATGTTTGCATTTAATATCTTTTGTATTAAATTCCCATTAGGCTAGCTCACCAGCTGATCTGTTTAAACACACTGAATATTGAAGAAATAACAGGAACCAGCTACTGTGGCTCTTATGCCTAAGAAGCGAGAAATCCTGAACCCTGAAAATCTATTTACATTTATTACAGAGAAGAAAAGAAAATTCTGGCTTTGCAATCTGAGGAAACATTACCTCTAGCCTAAGGAAGCAAGCTAGGAATTAGACAACTTGGTAAATCCTCTGGCTCTGATGATTTGCAATGTTTAACAAGGGATTAAAATTAAAATCTTTCCAAGTTTCAACATCAACAAGGGGATCAGAGAAACTACCAAATATATTACTGTTCGTCCCACTAAACAGGCTGCAGTGGATGGAGAGGCTGGAGAAAAAGCAAAGATGCCCAGGGCTTTGGCAGAGAGCGGTGGTGTCAGCTCTGTCTCCTGCAGTGTCTGTGTCCACAGCGGTCTCTGGATGCACTGCATTCCAAATCACATTCTCCCAGCTAAAAAATGAGACTTTTATCTGTTATAAAATACTCTCCTGATATAATATGACTAGCTGTGTGATGAAATGATGTGCCATATACCTTGCTGTGATCATATCTGCTCTAACACAGCTCTAACCGCAGCAGGTGGAAAGCAATGAGATCCACATACGGAACAGAGATGCCCAGATCTCACCTTAGGCTTAGGTACACAATACTCATACACAGAACAGGAACTGAGCAGCCATCCATTTGTTACCTGCAATGTGTATCAGACTAATCAGCACCTTCCCAGTAATACTCTGCAGAGAGAAGGATTTCCTCTGTTATCTCCAGACAGCACAATTGGCCTTCAGTATTTAAACTTGAATTCAACAGTTCCTTCTGTGTTACGGGCTGGCCAAAGCCTCTCTGACACACAAATCATCTCTGCAAGCAAAGGATCAGCCACACGTTCCAGTGTAGGTGTTTCTGCTCTGAAATAATTTATTTCATACAGCTGTATGCAAACCTTTCTGAAAGATCTCCTAGAGCAGGAAGAGGAGCTGTCTACAGTTACTTTCTTCAGAAGTTAGCATTGCCTTGCACATCAGCTAGCACAGGTGCAGTTTTATGCCAGCAGTGTTGTTGTCCTCCTTTCCATCCAAGGCTCCAACAATCTTCCTACCTCCAGACTGGCCATGGTGCTGCATCATCACACCAGCACCTTCAACCTCATCAGGAAAAAGAAACTGAGGGTTTTCCAAGGCCATTATTGTGGTTCTCCCTGAGCTTATCTCTGAGCCCATGAGACAAAAAAAAGACTTTTTAAAAAAGTGTAAAATGATTTTAGATAAAATGGTTGTGCTAACAGACTCCAGATAGTGGGGATGAAAGGATAACTCTAAGCCATTTGAGAGTAAAAATCATGTCACTGAGCCTACAGAAAGTGGTTTAGGTCTTTAATAATATCGTGGCCATAATGATAGGTAGCAGACATCTAGTTATCTCAACTGCAGCAGTTTACAGAAGTTCACAGGAAAGAAAATTAAAAAAAAGCATTCATTTTCTTTCAAGTCTAGAGTATCTTTAACAGTATTCCTAGGCCTAAGGTAGAAAACAAGAAATGCAGGGAAGATAAATGGAAATGCTAGAGATTAACTAACTTTAGAATCAACTACACACTGTTTTCTTGCAGCTGGTGAACGACCTTTCGTATTATTCTCAGCTAGCAGGAAATTCTAATCTATATTAACAAGCAGAATATTGTTCACTCATCCAACAGTGATTACTTTAAAGGTTTTCTTGCACATACAGTCCTCAGTCATTTTCTATCCCACTTCTTCACACTCTGCTTATCTCAGTGCATCTGAATCAGTGCAGTGGTTTGCAACACTAACTGCCATGTGGCTAGTCACTCAATCATGTGGCTAGTCACTCAAAAGAAACACTGCTTAAAAAGTTTTATATAGGAATGTAGATAGAGAGCTTTTTCACCCTTGATAGCTATGCTGCAACAGGCATTTCCAGATAGTTACTTTCAACCAGGGATTCACCCCAAATTTTCTGAGATTATTTCAGCAGTGGACAATTTCATGGATTATTAGATGAAGACAAATGGGGGTGCCATTTGTTGTAGACATACAGTTCTCATTAAATGTAATAATGACTGTACACAGACATGACTGGATTTCCAGATTTTGTCTGCAATCTGCTGAAATATGAATTCAGGATTCAGTTTTTTTCATCCACAACCAAGCATTTAAAAAGGAAGCTGCAACGCAGCAACAAATCACTGTCTTCAGAGTGTACGTGGAAAAAGATTCTAAATTATTTTTATAGAAATATTCTGGTTGTCTTCTTCCATACTGGGTGTCCTGGTGGGCAGCAGGATGACCATGAGCCAGCAATGTGCCCTTGTGGCCAGGAAGGCCAATGGCATCCTGGGGTGTGTTAGAAGGCAGGTGGTTAGTAGATCAAGAGAGGTCCTCCTGCCCCTCTACTTTGCCCTGGTGAGGCCACATCTGGAATATTGTGTCCAGTTCTGGGCCGTTCAGCTCAAGAGAGACAGGGAACTGCTTGAGAGAGTCCTGCGCAGAGCCACCAAGGTGATTAAGGGAGGGGAGCATCTCCCTGATGAGGAAAGACTAAGGGAGCTGGGTCTCTTTAGTCTGGAGAAGAGAAGACTAAGGGGTGACCTTATTAGTGTTTATAAATATGTCAAGGGGGAGTGACACGAGGATGGAGCCAGGCTCTTCTCAGTGGCAAACAATGATAGGACAAGGGGTAATGGCATCAAGCTGGAACATAAGAGGATCCACTTAAATTTGAGAAGAAACTTCTTCTCAGTGAGGGTGACAGAGCTGCCCAGGGAGGTTGTGGAGTCTCTTTCTCTGGAGACATTCAAAACCCACCTGGACACGTTCCTGTGTGACCTACTGTAGGTGATCCTGCTCTGGCAGGGGGCTGGACCAGATGATCTTTTGAGGTCCCTTCCAATCCCTAGCATACTTTGATACT
>NW_009718622.1:15464-29061 GCF_000703405.1 Apaloderma vittatum | reverse complement strand
AGGGAAAGCCCTGTTCAGCTACCTGAAAGTGATGAGAATGGTCCTGCCTAGGCAGCACCTCCTCCCTGCTCTGCCCCGCACACCGAGGGCATACTGCTGCCGCCAACAGCAGCTGCATTTCTGCAGAGATAAAGTGGGTGTCACTGTAAGAATCGTAGAATAGAATTGCTGAATAGAACTGCAGAATGGTTTGGGTTGGAAGGGACCTCAGAGACCATCTAGTTACAAAACCCCTGTCATGTGCAGGGACACCACCCACTAGTCCAGGTTGCTCAAAGCCCCGTCCAGCCTGGCCTTGAACACTTCCAGGGACGTGGCAGCCACAGCTTCCCTGGGCAACCTGTGCCAGTGTCCTACCACTCCCATAGTAAAGAATTTCTTCCTAAAGTCTAATCTAAATCTACTTTGCTCTATTTTAAAACCATTGTCCCTCATCTTGTCGCTACAGTTCCCCCGCAGCTTTCCTGTAGCCCCTTCAGGTATGAGAAGGCCGCTATAAGGTCTCCCCAGAGCCTTCTCTTCTCCAGGCTGAACAGACCAAACTCCTTCAGTCTGCCCTCACAGGAGCAGTGAAAAAATTTCTGCACCTTTCCCATGTAAAACTGAAAGTTTTATGGGTCCTACCCACAAACAAACACGTGGAATTTAGCACAGGATTGAGTAATTCAACATGCTCTCTAGCAGATAGTAGAGAATCCTGTTTGAATGCTGGAAAGTCAGTCCAGTTTACATGTAGACACTCCCATTTGACAACGGACCCAAACCCATGTTTTGGTTCCACTCACAATCTCTAATCATCCTTATCTCATTTGGGAATATCAAACGTCACCTTTCATGCCTTGGTCATTCCCCTTTAAAACACAGGCTGATGGCTGCAAATGCCCTCCTCCTCCTCTCTCGCCTGCTGCACTTCTGCTAACTGCTGACTGACTACATGCCTCACTGTGACTTCGACAGAGTGCATCCCTTTCTTTCCTTTTTTTTTTTTTTCCTGGCTGAGAAGAGTAACAGGCTGGCTGAGGTGTGCAGGGACCTCTCTTGGTCATCCAGTCCAACCCCCTTCGCGCAAGCAAGGCCAAGTACAGTCACATGTCCAGGACCATGACAAGATATCCCCAGGAATGGAGACTCCACCTCTGTGGAAAGCCTGTGACCATGCTCCACCAGAGAAAAGTATGTTTCTGTTGCTTCCCAGTACCTGCATTCATCTCCAAGGCAACAGAAAATCAAGGGAGACAAGTAAGTGCTTGCTCTGCTGTGCTGTAGAGTTGTCTTGCAGAGGTCACCAGTGAAAATTTCTGCAGCAGTATTAAGCACAGGAATCTTGGCTTATGCTAGGTTTCAAGTATTCAAATCCCATCAGCATACACTCCTTTTCTATTAAGAAGACATTTAACCAGCTAGGGAAAACAGCCAATTAAACATTTCGCTGCAGGTCATAACCATAGCTAGAAAATCTTAATTAACAAGTTAAAATTCATTTATAAAAGGCTTGCTAGCATTTTTAGAACCAGTATTCTCAGCTGGACAACCAGAAAAAAGCCTAAAACACTGCATGGGAGTTACCAGATTAGAAGACCAGCAGATTTACCTCTTCTAAATTTAACTTCTTTTCCTTTTGTATTCACCTCAGCTCACATATAGCAAGTTTCAGAAGAAAGCATCTAACCTGCTGAAGGTGTATTTATATAATTTATTTTTCTAATAATTAAAACAGCTTTTAAAGCTGTAGTTTATCATTTGTTTTAGAAACTATCTCAAGGTGTTTACTATCCAAGACAGTGGTCTGAGAAGGTTCTGACTCACTTAAGGGTCAATGGCTCCCACTGATCCTCAAAATGCAAGGACAATTAAAAAAAAATAAATCATGTGTCAATTTGCCAATTCCTTTCATAAGATTAACCCTGGTGCCTTAACATTGTGAGGCATTGATGAAGGATGACAGAGCTTTTCACCTTGGAGCCCTGGTTTAAGTTGCTGCGTTTACTAGCAGTCACTTATGTAGACCAATACAAAAAGAAACAGCAACCCAGGAATCGGTCCCTAACAGTCAGACAAATGACCACAGCAGCCAGAAGAGTAAACTTCCCATGTGAAAACAGTAAAGCCCTGATCCCTCTGCTTCCACACATGAGAGGCAATGCAATGTGGTCCTCTGTCCATGGACAGACATTAGTTCTGTGGCTACCCACGAGCACCACAGTGACAACAGACATTCTGGGTAATATCATTAAGGTGGAGGAAAGGATTGTGAGCAATAAAACTGAAAAATAGATGTCTTTTACTCTGCTGGTTTTGGAACAGTCAGGTTAGCAGCTATCTTTTATTGAAAAAGGCTTTTCTAAAAAAAAAGGACAAGAAAAAACAATGGAAAATCACTCTTGTTGAGAATGAAAACAATTTGGTTTCAAAGATATAATGCTCCTCCTTTCCAACAATGAAACCAACTGCAATATCCAACTCAGTTATCTCATTTTCTGCAGATACTGACTAAATGGAGACCACCATACCAAAGCGCAAGACCACTTTAGCAGGAATCCTGACATTTCTCATTCCAGCAGCAGCCATGGAAGACAATGTAATGTCTCTCCTTCAGTCTTTGTCCTAGCTCTTAGATACCAGGTGCATAAGTAGGTCTCCTAAGCCCTACATAAGCTCCAAAACTCCTCTGCTACTCCACCTATTTAGCACTCTCTCACATGGAAAACCCATGGAGAAGCTTCCTGAGGCTTGTGCCTTTTCTAAAGGTCAGACAGGTGTGTAATCCTGGAGAAGGGGGAAATAGATTTCTGGGAGAATGATCCTGCTTTGTTGTCATCAAACATGGAGTCTTCTCTTGCACTCCCACCATCCTCAGAGGATACTGCCCCACTCTGACCAAGCACAGACAGCAAGATGGATGCCAGAAGGATGAGGGTTTACATATTACGATTCACATTTTATGGCTCCACCTGGACAGAACATGTTGTGTCTCTCCTGCATTAGAGATTTACAGAAACTAGCTCTGAAATCTAAGACAACGAGAGAAAAGTCGTATCTATCAAGACTCTTCCCTGGCTGAATCAAGCAAGCAATTAGAGGTTAGCAAAACACCCCTAGAGCTGCAGGCTCGTGGCAGGAACAGGATATGGCTGGGAGAGATGCCCTGAGCTGTGCAGAGAGAACAGCTTGCCTCCACAGCACAGCAAACGACATTCCCTGAAGAAGCCACTGAATAAGCAAAGCTCAGTGTGCCAGGGCTCAATGTGAGAGTGCCATGTGTGATGGAGTGGCTTTTTAGTCCACAGCATCACCATCTATGCTGACCATCTGTATCTGACCCACCTCTGATTCAGCTACCGCTTTTACAGACGCTCTGTAGGCTGGAAATGTTTAGGACTTCCTTGTTACCCACCATACGAGAACATGTTTGCACAAAGTTCCCAGGGCGTAAAACACACTGAGATCATTACCCAGCACTGCTGTGAGAAACAGATGGCTTGCACTGAATCTGGCTGGTAGGCTGCCAATTGTACCCATCCCTGTCCATGCCAGGTGAGGAGCCTGAGGAGGGGATGCTCTCAAAGACAGGCTGCCAAGGCACCACACTCTCAGGGGACATGCACATGCTAGCAAAGTTGGGTGACAGCTGGTTTTGTACAAGGGCACAGTCATTGCACTGTGCCTCAGAACATTATAGCAGTAGAGAGGAATGAATTCTTATTTTTACTTCAATTTTAAAATGAACTTGTATAAGCAAATGAAAACAGAACACAGCAGGACTTGAGTGGCTATGCTCTGTTACAACGTGATGGACATGCGAATTCATTCAAAGTGTCTGAAACACTAGTGCAGGTTTCTCCAATATGGTTCACCTCCCAAACACATCTTCCATTCAAACGAAGTCTGTGTGGGAGAGGGAAAAGCCAGCAGTATTGTAACTGAGGCTTTCACAGAGCAATTTAATCTGTTGCTTAGACTTCTGGGTTGTTTTTTTTTTTTTTAATCTTCTGCCTGAAGGAAATGGCAATCTATCATTTAAACAAAGAACACCCCACTCAATATACAGAGGAACATTGGGCTACTGGGGACAATACTAGATGCATCAGAGAAACAGGAACAAAGACGCCAAAGTACAGGGTGGAAAGAATAAGCTTACAGCCTCAAACAGAAGATGAAAGTTACAAAACACGATGCTCAGAGGGACCTTTCCAAATGATCTCATGCAGTTCTGACCCCAAGTGCTGTGCTACCACACAGTCAAAGTTCATCCTTCTTTGACATGCTTTATACCTGAAAAGTTGTTACTCTGCTGTTTGTTAGATTACATTGATCCATAGCCAGTTATTGCCCACAGAAAAATCAACCCTTCCAATTTCCTTCTAAAAAAGTAGCAGGCTCTTCCCTGATCGGGCACACTAATGAATCTTGGTTACACAAAGATGTGTTTATTTTGTACTTTAACCTTCCTCTTCCCACCTTGCTGCAATATCCCTCCTAGATCACCACTGTTGAGAAGCAGAAAGGATCATTAGGACCAGGCGAGCGCCAGGAGTGCATGGGCCAGCTTGTAGGCGGCTGCCACGCAGACCCCAGTCTGACTGAATTCTGCCCATCCTTCCCACAGTGGGGCACTCGTCTGGGTCTCTTCTACCATGCTGCTGTTTCTCAGTGAACTTGAAATATGGCATTCTAATTACCTCTGGAAAAAAGCTTTACAACTCTTTTGTTCAGCCTACAAAAACATGCCAGGGGAAAATGGACAGACACTGTGCGTAAGCCTCCTTCTGCAACCAAATCACAGTACAGAGGCAGGCTCTGCACTTCAGTAACTGCCTCATGACACACCTTCATCTTTCCATGTGCTGCTGAAAATATGTTGTCCTTTTCCTGTGTGCCACAGAGGTGCTTCAAAGCAGTACCTACCACAGCTAAGTAGGGCAAATCAATAGCATTCTGTGTATTCACCCGCATTTTAACCAAGGTGCTGAAATGCATAAAAGCAGAGATGTGAACAATATAGACTGAAATACAATTGGCTTTTCTGCACATGCCTCAAAAATTGGAAGAAACTAGTGAGAAGTTTCCCAGGGTCACCCTTCTGTCCCCTAACCCCCCCGCCCCTTCACACATAGATCAAGACATAGCCTCTGTACTAAAATCCATTACTAAAATCCATTTCTACTCACTCAAAGCCATAAAAGGGAAAGTTTTTCATTTCTAATTAGACTCATTAGGCACAGATGTGCTTCTTCCAAACCCACTGAAGCATTTATAAGGGTCAGCCAATATGGTATTCTGGTCTCACACAGAAATTAAAGCATGGCTCCCCATTTGGAAATTCATTCTAAAAATACCATTGCAGAATTCAAAGCTAGCAAATCTCGATGGCCCAGATCAAAAACACTCCACTTAAGTTCTCTAGGAACATTTTCCTGGTGAGCAGCGTGCAATAGAACCCTGTGGCAGGATCCCTTTCCTCATCTAGAATTGAGTGTTTAACACTTCTAAGGACTTCGAACTATGTTGAGACAAATACAGAATGGGTAGTGTCAGAGAACGCACGATTTGACCTTCATCACTTCCATCACAAGTGGTGCTGCACAAAGCTGCATAATGATCTTATGTGACCATATAGTTCTGGACTGAGCTGCTCTTTTAAAAATGAGAATCCTTCTACCAAAGCAGGCAAGAGCTAAACGAGCCAGTAAATGTGGAAGAATAACACCACCAAAAGTCAGGACAACTCTTTGTTTGAAGTGTTGGGAAGCCAAAGCCATTCTTTCTAGCTTAGAGTTACAGCTCTCTATGCCCAATTCTTTTCCTTATTTGCTCTGTACTCTACCCACTTGATTTAAATTTTTCAGTCTTACAGAGAACAAAGTGCAGCAAGGACTCACCTCTTCAAGGAAATTAGGTGGCAGAAAACTGTTGATTCGCTAAGGACCAGAGAAAGCTTGGAGGCTTCTTGGACCAATGTGCCTAACCTATGCAGAACTGCGGCCCTTTACTTCCAGTTCCACACAGAGCTCTCTATTTTGTCTATGGCGATGCCAACAGAAGGATTTTCAAACCTCAGATTCCCCAGAAAACCCAGCCTATCCTCGCAGCACTGCAGTAAGCCAGGACTGATGAAGTTTATGCCTAGAGATCAAGGTAAAAACTACTGAATAAATACACTGCATATAATACAATGATTTTTAGTCCACAGTCAGGTATTTCTAGAAGGAAAGTTTATTCTTTTTGCAGTGATTCCATGCATAGACATTAGTCTATGGCAAGACACAAGAGAACTCTACTAAAACAGCTCAATCTTTAGCAATAAGCTCTACAAAACACCAAGGAGTGCAAAAAAAATTAACTAATAAGAACAACAGAAACTTGACCACAGAACATGCTGAAACAAGGTTGCATAATGTTTTACAGAACATTAGAGTGGAAACCCAGCTGTGCTGTACAAGAAAAGCGTGAAAGCACAGTGCTTCAGCAGGTTAGGGTGACCTGGTATGTAGAACTTGCAAGGGAAAACACATCTCTGCTCCTGCCAGTATATCCTTTGCAGCCCTGGTTGTTATGGTTGCCTTGCATTGCAAGGTAAAGATAATTTTAAGCTATTTATACCTTTATTAACATCAGTGACTTAAAAAGAAAAATCAACAGGCATGGAACATAATTTAAGCCACTGACTAATTTTTCATTTACCTGTTAGTCTCTACTCTGATGACTGATCTCTCCTCATTTTTCGGACAAGGTTAACTTTCATTTTGCCACTAATAATAGTTACTACTCTTGTTACTGGTAACAGCCTACATACAAAAGTAATCCCTCATTTGTGATGTTTATCCAGTCTCCACTGTTACAATAAATTAATTTGATTTCCCTCCTCCCAAATTCCTGCTCTTCAGTTGAATCTATATTTGAATAGAAATTGCGAAGACAAGTGCACAAACCTAACTTCTAAAAAGCAAAAAAAAAGTCTTTAAAGCACTACACATACAAGATTATAAAGGCACGTTCTGAAGCAGTGTGTTGCAAAATTGAACAAATTTCTGATCACAGGTCCAACAAGACTTCAGAACAAACACATACCTGCCTCAGATTTCCTTCACAGCTCAGGGAAAAGACGACTTTCTTCAGGTTTTCCACCTCCCAATTGATTCATCAACTGTGAAATTATTATTCAACTAGTTCAGCTTAATAACCTGAAAATCTTTCTCATGCCCCTGAAGAGATGATTACCAGAGAAGCTGGGGCTTTGCTCGTCAAACGTAGGCAGCAAGTGCTCAGCTGGTGACTCTTCCACTTGACTGTGAAGTTTTGATGTCAAACGTTCTTCTGAATGTTTTATTTATACAGTAGAAAGTTGTCTGCTTACTCCCCCTTCCCAAGAGGTTGATTCTGAAATAAATATTTGTCCTGAATCTTTAAAATAGCTGATTCCATATTTAAAACAAAATTCAATTACATTAGCCAGTGGAATGTCTGTCAAGTTCCATATGATTACCTCTTAAGATATGATAGATAACATTTGGCTGATATTGTAACAATGACCAATAATATCATAGTGTTTTCTGGAGAAATTTGCATTGTTTCTGCGTGTCTCTTCATAATCCCCTTCCCACTACAGCCTCAAACATCTCCCTCTATCTCTTTCCTCTTAAAAAAAGTGTGTAGCAACCAGCACATTCACTTACTTTTGCAGTAATATTCCCAGCAACTTGCTTTAAACTTGGATATGAAAGTGTTTTTCTGCTTAACTGTCTCTTTCACACAGTACCTCTAAGTGCTTGCTTTAAAGAAGAAGGAAGGACTAAGAGTATCAGAGAACAACCTGACAACTAACCAGATATTTCTGCAGCCTCACTATTTGTCTCCAAGGTACTGGTACAGGACACACATACATACCCAACAGATGCTGCTCTCTTCCAGCAGCAGAAAGCAGTATTGCTTATTCACAAGAGCCATAAAAAAAATACGCAGCCGCTTGATTTTTGAATTCTGTTCTGCCAATGACTGGGTGTTGAGAAGCACCCTGCAAAATAAGCAGGTATCCCAAAACCCAAAAAGTCATTAATGGTTTAAGTGATTAACTGAGTGACTTACCTCCACAAGAACATACAGACAAGAATTCCTCAAAGTGCCACATAAAATAAGGCAGTCAAAAAAGCTGGATATTGCTCAAACATAAAAGGTTTTGGTTTATGCTGCAATTGCTTTTGGTCTCTTACTTGTTGATTTCTATACCTGTACTGTCAAGGGGCACACCTTGGTTCTGCAAACCACTTCGCAGGGGCAAGAAAGTAAGATGATTCCAGCAGATGGTAAATGCTGTAAGGAAGGTAAATTCTGAAAGGAAGGTAAATTTATGCTGATTTGGTTCGAAAGAGAGGCTGGGGCTGAGAAGATCACTACATTCACTAGCCACAGCTAAAAGTACACTCCCAATGCAGATATCGAAGTCTTACATTTCATATTCCCTGGAAAGACTCCCCCATCCCACCAGGTTTTGGTTGCAGATCTGTATCCACCAGCATTTCAGAAATTCTGACCTTGGAAAAGATTTGACTTTCAAGGGCTGTGTGTTCTTGTCAGAAGCCTTGTTAGAGGTCACTGGCTTCTGGCATTTCCTCATCAGCCCTACTGCTGCCTAATTACAGCTTAATTGCTTTTCTCATGGCACAAATCCCATCCCACTGAATACCCACAAGCCTGTAGCTCCCTCTTCTGTGTGGGGGGGCTGAGGGATGGGCTGTTGAAATTTTCCAGGGTCTCTGTTCCTCTGCTCTGCTAAAAACTATCATAGATGCAACACTCTGAACCACTCTCAGGTGGTCCCATAACCCGTGTGCTGGTGGCTGCTGTCACACCCCTGCCAACAGCTACACCCTGTCACACAAAAAGACCCTTACAAAGCTCCGCTGGGAAATTGCAAGACACCTTTCTTTAGCCAGTTTATCTGCAGTCTCCTGCAGGCACACATAAAGCTCCGTGGTTCTCACACTAAGGACAGAAACCTGCAACTATACACAAACACACTTGGCTGTGTCCCAGAATATAAAGCAGGATGTGACGATACAGCAATCTGAAGTAACATGGGGATACAGCAGCGGGAGAGTGGCAGCAAGTGAAACTGCTTAAGAAAGGCTTTAGTGACTGATTTGAAAGCAAACTGTTTGGCTGATTTGCAGAACTGTGTCATGCAAAATATTGAAATCTTAACCAAGAAAAGTCTCAACCAAAAAACTTCCCTGCACAGGAAAGCCTCAAATTGCTGCTGAGCCCAACTGCATGAACGTTTGTGAACAAAAGGGCTGTGTCACAGAGTTGAACGCCTTACAGATTAGCCAGGAAATAACATCATACATTCAGCGTTTTGGGGCTATTTGCCCTCGAGAGAAATCAGCAGCTTAAAGCTAGAACCAAGGAACATCAATACTACAATCAATCAACGACAACTTTTTCTATCATTTTTTTCCACGCAACACACTGACCCAGCAGTGGTCCAGAAAATTTTTCTATTTTAGCTCACATATTTACTATATTTGATATGACTACCCTGAAACAAATACTTAATAAAAAACCTCAACAACCTCCAGTGTAGCTGCTCCTGTGAACATATTTCTCCGAAAGCATCTGGAGGAATCTTCCCACAAATGCCAGTTTGCCCACTCATTCATTTATTTATTTGCTGGTTAGCTCAGTGGTTTGAGCAAGGTGCTGACAACAATGACTGACACCGAGGTCGCGGGTTCGATTCCCGCTCGGTCCCCATGTGTTGCCTGGTCTAGTCGAGAGGTGGCGTCCCTGCCCATGACAGGGAGGTTGGACTAGATGATCTCTAAGGTCCCTTCCAGCCTAGGCCATTCTATGATTCTATGATTTTATAGGCACAGCCAAGGCAATACAAGTAATTTAAAAGTCTAATGTGATGAGTTTCACAGAGGTGCTGCAGAGGTCTTCCATTGTTTCCATTTGCCTCCATAGCCTATCACACCAGGGCACCATAGGCATTGCATAGTCACCTATTCAAATAGTTATGGTGATTTCTGTAGCGTTTACTGAGTAAAATGCTTTCAAGCAAGAACCAGAGGCAAATCTGCACAGCTTGTCCTGTTCTGAAGCGCTTTTCCAAGAGCTGCAGGATGCAGAACAGTCTCCTCTTAAAACACCTTTCAGACAACTGTTTTAAGAGGGAACATGGCAGCATTGCTGGTAATACCGTTCCTCTCCAAAAGCTCTAATATGTTAGTAAGTGAGGACATGTAACAAAAGGCAATACAACCTCTGCATGACTGGCCTGCACTCTTCCATAGCTTAGAGGCAAATCTCTTCCATGTGTCTAAAAACCAAAATCAGTGCTTTAAGGGACTAATTACCATCTAAGCTACTGCAGTGCAGCTGAAAGACTTTAAACAAGCTACTTGGGGGTGTATTTTCATCAGAAAAACACAAAACCCACTGAAGGCTAAACTGGCTCCACTTTGGGACAGACCTGGCAGTCCTCCTGGGCTCCACACTGGGATACCAGGACAGAAACACGTAGTTTAACACTACTTTAGGCTTCTCTACGCTATGCTGAAGTTGTCGATGTGGTTACGGAACAGATGCATCCTCAGATGTTCCCAGACATGGAGAACAGTACTGCATACCCATTCATTTTCCCATGTTGTTTTAACAGCCATCACCATGGTGAAACCAAAGACCTTCCATATAATATCCTATCACATACTGGACAGGAGGTTCCTTTCATGAAAGAGACTTAAGAAACCTATTAGAAGAAAATGATACATAGCTCATAATGGAAGAGATAGTTACACCCCATGCCAGTTAGCTCAGAGACACAGTGAAATAATTAAGTTGTAAGAGAAAGAAACTGTTACTAAAATATTATTTTTTTTCTTGCAAAGACACATACATTATACTTCTTGTCCATATAAAAATGAAATCATTTCAGAATTGTATTGAGACAGCTTGTAACATCCCACCTGTAGGAACAAGAGGAGTGGTGGCTACTGAAGGAAGAACAGGGGATGTGGACATCACATTCATCACAAAAAGATGATTCCAGCCTACGATGGCTGATGACTGCCATTTGACTTCAGTGAGAATAGAGGGTATAAAATCAAATACCAGTGCTGCAAGATCATGTTAGAGATAATCTGTGGAACACAAGTGTCTACCACTCAGGAGCTGTAACGTCCCCCTACACTATTTCATTGCCAGGATATGATTATTTTTTCTTTGGTTCATTTTCACTAGAGAATTGCCACTAATTCTGGGAGAGCCCTGAGCTGTTGAGCTCCAAAGAGAAGTTGATATGAATAGTCTATTCATTTAGTCTGTTTGACCCTTATCTGCCTTGCCAGTTTCTTAGGAAGGTGGTCAGTACCTCCATGAGGAGACCTGTCAGAATCTCAGCTGCATTGTTTAAGTGTAAATTCAAATTTAATTTCTTAACCTTAGATATGCAGGAGGAGCATTGTGCGGTTCCAATGTGTCTGCCCAAACTATGCAGGAAGCAAAGGAAAGACAGACTTAAAGAGAAAATCCGTTCGACAGTAGAAATACATTAAAAAAATTATCAGTTGAGAACAGACATCTATGTCCCTGATCTTGTCAGCATTCACAGAGCTGTCAGAGCTCTCTTCATCTATGGAAAGAAACCTTGCTTCTAGCAGAAAGAGCATGGAAATACTAAATACAAAGCTAATATTCAGTAAGTTTATATGTTAGTTACTTATAGTAACACAAAGGGCACTGTTCCCAGACTCCACTTAACCAAGACTGCAATTTTAAACAGTATTAACTGAGTGCACATCCCATCAGAGGTTTTGTCTTGACTCAGAATTGACATTTAAGTACAATCACCTGGTTCAAGAGCTATTTTTCTAACATCTAGACCTGGTTACTTATGAGCATACTTAAAGCTTTCATGGTATAGCACCATAAAATTACCACGTTGTTACCAACACTACATATAGAAAATGTAAATCTTGCAAAGAATCATCATTTATTCTAAAGAAAAGACTTTAAATTTCAGGTTTCTTCCTCTACGTAGTGACTTCTGCTTTCCAGTTTCTTACTTATACTACTTTTGAGAGACAGGAGGGCCCACAGAAACCCAGCATAGCACCAAAGAGCGCTAGAGCAGGGCTTCCCCAATATATCAACAAGTCGACAGTTTTCACAGTAATGGAGCACATCACCCCAAGTGGGCCATAATCGTCTTTCCTGGAAGCTTGGGCAAACAGTCACTTCCACTGACTAGAAAATTTTACTAATTTTGGCTCATCAGGAGGTTCCTGTTACTCTTACCCATCCCCTACACTTTCTGGAACAGAATTAAAACACTTCACCATCAGTTATCCAGGTTCAGCCCATTTTCAATAGCTCTTTAAATAGCAGAGACAAGTTCACAGGTAGGATAGATTCAAACAATTTTGAGGAGATAACACTTTGGTTTTGAAACTCCTCCCTTCAGCAGACCACAGTGGATGGAGCTTGGGTGCAATTTTTACCTTAACCAGTGAAGAATCTTTCTTCATGGCAAAGCCAGATGGATGAAAACAATTTGCCAGTCACAAACAGCAATGCAGACAAAGGGGTTATCACAGATGACATAAGCAGGCAGGAGAATTTTATTTGGTGGCCATAGTTCAGACACATGCTGACTACACCCCAAATCCTATATATGTGCTGTTGGAGTGGCTGATCATCTTTTAACTTCTGTGTACAGCTCAGCGTTTACCTACCACGCCAGAAAAGCAAACAGCAGTTTACAGGAGGGTTTTACCTTGCAAGCTCTGAAGTGCTTCAGTTTACCTTAACCTGTAGGAGACCTGCAGGTAGCAAAGGAACCACTACACACGCCTCCCCCCATCCTCTCAATTATTAGCCAGATGGCAAGCGTGCAACCAAGCCACCATGAGACAGCCCATATTCCTGTTCACTGAACCTTGTAATGCAGTTTAATTTTTCCAATCTAAATACCAAGTCCTGAAAGCTGCTATTTCTCTTGCCCATTATCTAAACAACATTAGGTATCCATAAGGGAGCTGTTTCTGTTAAAAATAGGATGTGTCACATTAAGACATTCTATAAAAGCTGGGGAAAAGCTTTTTGAGAAAGCACTCTAAATAATACTGTCTTTTCTTCTTCCTACAACCTGGCCTCTGCATTCAAGGAGCATTCAGCCCAGTAATGACTGCCCTGTGGTTGAGTTCTAGAGAGGAAAGTCCTGATCCAGCACCACAAACATTGCTAAATCTGCAGAAACCCTTCTCTGAGGTATGAGAAAGAGATACAGACTTCAAAGACCAGCTCCCCTGGAGATCAGAAAGAATCCCTGCTAGCTGCTTTACCAGGAACTTTAAACCCAGCATTCTGGATTTGTTTTCAATAGCATCAGAGTCAGTCAACATGCAGCATGAGGCACGGCCTGACACTGGGCCTGGTCAGTGTCCTCTGACATTTCCTGGCTATAATATCCAAGACTGTGATCATACAACTTGCTGTGGAACAAGTGACAGAAGTATGTGTAAAAAGAGCTTAAACACATGTTGAGGGTGTTACTGAAGACTGGCCATTGCACTCTAAGCATACAATCAGGTTTTCCTCA